>NW_024714010.1:0-17745 GCF_018991925.1 Homarus americanus
ACTATTGGTAGACTGACACTATTGGTAGACTGACACTATTGGTAGACTGACACTATTGTGTAGACTGACACTATTGGTAGACTGACAGTATTGGTAGACTGACACTAATGGTAGACTGACACTATTGTGTAGACTGACACTATTGGTAGACTGACACTATTGGTAGACTGACATTAATGGTAGACTGACACTATTGGTAGACTGACACTAATGGTAAGACTGACACTATTGGTAGACTGACACTATTGGTAGACTGACACTATTGGTAGACTGGCACTATTGGTAGACTGACACTATTGTTAGACTGACACTAATGGTAGACTGACACTATTGGTAGACTGACACTATTGTGTAGACTGACACTATTAGTAAGACTGACACTATAAGTAAGACTGACACTATTTGTAAGACTGACACTATTAGTAAGACTGACACTATTAGTAAGACTGACATTATTAGTAAGACTGACACTATTGGTAAGACCGACACTATAAGTAAGACAAACAGCCAAATTATACAACAGTCGAAAGTCTACCAGAGAAATGAGGCAGTAAAGACTTATTTACACGCTCGTAAACCTTAGAGTAAGAGGGACACACACACAGGCACCACCAAACGCAGAAAGTGGTGACCAGCAAAATCACTTTTATAGGTTAACTGGTGAAACAGACGAGCGACTCGACCCTCCAGTGATGGGAGGGATAAGGTGGGAGATGGTGGTGATTGGGTGGGGGATGGGATGAGGAATGGTGGTCATTGGGTGGGGGATGGGATGAGGAATGGTGGTGATGGGGCTGGGGATGGTGGTGATGGGGCTGGGGATGGTGGTAATGGGAAAATGTGGTTGTAGAGGGCGAGTAGTGAAGAGTGAAAGTGATCGTTAGAGACTGTGGTAGTTGCGATGGTGTAGGGGCTGTAATGGTGGTGTATATATATATATATATATATATATATATATATATATATATATATATATATATATATATATATATATATATATATATATATATATATATATATATATATATATATACATACATATATATACATACATATATATGCATACATATATATACATACATATATATACATACATATATATACATACATATATATACATACATACATATACATACATACATATACATACATACATACATATATATATATATATATATATATATATATATATATATATATATATACATACATGTATATATATATATATATATATATATATACATATATATATATATATATATATATATATGTATATATATATATATATACATACATGCATATATATATGTATATATGTATATATATATATATATATATATTTATATATATATATATATATATATACATGCATATATATATATATATATATACATACACATATATATATATATATATATATATATATATATATATATATATATATATATATATATATATATATATATATATATATATATATATATATATATATATATATATATATATATATATATATATCACTGTAGGTGCGCATGATCTAGGTATATGCTGATAACCACAAGGAAAAAAGAAAACACGAAGTTCCCAAGCGCTTTCGTGTAATTCACATCTTCAGGGGTGACTACAGACTAAGGAGAAGTACAAAACAAGGTGCATATATACAGAGGAGGGTGAGCTCAGGTCCACAATGGTCAGGTATTAGGTGATGACCCTACTAATCTTTAAATAGCACCGCAACGGTCGGTAGTCAGGTCAGAGGGTAAGGTGACCCAACCTTCTCACCTGGTTACAAATCTTCTTAATTACAAAATTGTCCAGTTTGTACATGCCATTACTCAAATTCATGTTGAATGCTTCGGTATATTTAATGAGACTAGATTCTATGATGTTCCTACTGTCAATTGAATTACAAGGTAATATTGAGGAGGCGTTATCCCAGTCAATGCAATGCTTGTTATCTAACACTTCGTGTTTCTTCTTTCCTTATGATTTATCAGCATATATATATATATATATATATATATATATATATATATATATATATATATATATATATATATATATATATATATATATATATATATATATATATATATATATAAGTAAATCATAGTTGAGCGTGATCCTAGGTATATGCTGATAACCACAAGATTCGAATTTCAGATTTGCCCCGAAAAGAATTAGTTTATTAGGCACCCCTTACATCTGTGCAAGGTGAAGCGCAGAAGCGCTTACAGCGCCCAACAGGGTATGAAAAGTTCATACTTGCCTTTTATGACTCTGACACATTAGAGGGCGTAAAAGCCTGAAGGGTCATAGGTTTTGTCCAAGTTACATAAAGTGAGAGAATGATGAGAGTGTGGGGGGAAAGTTCCCGGTACATTTTATCTGTTTATGGCAAAGTGTGGCAGGTCCCTAATAATGTCAAATGCCAGGCCTGTGACTAGGAGGAGGGATATCTGGTCTGGGAGGGAAGAGGTGTTGGTAACGGCTGGGAACCTATAGGAGGAGGTCATAGGACAAGTGAGGATGTAGTGAGAGAGGGTGTGAGAGTCGGGTTGGATTTTGATAGTCAAGATATTGAACATTAGTTTAGGTAATAACACGTCTGCTTACCAACTGTGAACATATTTAGTTTGAATTTTCTATGAACTAATCAACTTACGGGCCAGGTTAGCGTGGAAACAGTACAGTAAACAGTAGTGCTTCAGCGTTAGTGATTCCAAGACACAATCAATCCACTCCGCTTAATTGAACATAAACCTCTGCTCACTATCGCGTGAAGATGCCATATCCGAAGACATCTCATGTGAAAGATTCTTTATCTATTCTATTCATGCTATTCTTCAAGAAACTTTACAGCTAAACTACACAATACACAAAAAATATCTGATATATATATATATATATATATATATATATATATATATATATATATATATATATATATATATATATATATATATATATATATATATATATATTCCTGACTGATAATTCTGAAAGTTAGATAATTTGTTTTCGAGCTTGTGCACACTTTCGCAGAAACACAAATGTATGTGTACAGTATAAGTGTGTGTACATTATTCGGCATGCGTGCCTCTTGTGGTCTTTAGGCAAACATACAAGTTACACAAAACGTGCTTCATCCAAACGTCCTTCGTGACGTCACACATCTTCCAATCACCCGAGCCTCAACCTTGCTCAACAACCAATGACAGCTATCAAGAGGCAACAAGAATCTACACTGCCAATCACCAATGACGTCACACATATTTGCAGACCTTTAAACCTGACCTCACAGATGTAAACGGTTCATGTCAACCTTCAATATCATGTCAGATATCTCGACCACTGACAGCCGTAACCTATGTGTTGTGAGACATGTCACTGACCATGTTTACCGTCTCGCAAAACGACGATCAGCATCACAGTAATCAAGGCCAACCTATTACATATAGAGTACCAACACACTAATAATTCTTTTGTTAATTACAAGAGAGGTGTAATAAAATAATTTCTCCTGGACAACAGTGACATCAAACATGCCAATTAACCGGTCACCTCCCGCTCATGCCAACCGTCACACTCTACAGAACTAACTATCGTTGATCGAGGTAATCAGGCATTACACGGAGCCCATCACAGACTGCGGTTAAGCAACTTCAGACATGAAGAACAATTTCCTTCCTCAGCGGGTCAACGGAGGTGAAAGAATGGGTCTATTAACATAAGAACATAAGAAAATAAGGAGTCTGCAATAGGCCGGTTGGCCTGTGCATGGCAGCTCCTGTCGAGAGTTACTACCACTCTCTATCATCCATGAATCTATCTAGCCTCCTTTTGAAACTTTCCAGAGTTCCCGCACTTACTACAAAATTGCTAAGCTTGTTCCACTCGTCCACCACCCTATTTGTGAACCAGTTTCTTCCTATCTCCCTCCTAAACCTAAACTTATCCAACTTGAATCCGTTGCTCCGAGTCCTATCCTGCTCGGATATTATAAGATTTTTATCTATATCCCTTTTATTGATTCCTTTCACCCACTTAAATACTTCTATCATATCTCCCCGCACTCTTCGTCTTTCTAGGGAATGTAAGTTAAGTTTCTTTAACCTATCCTGATATGGAAGGTTTCTAGGTCCCGGAATCATTTTTGTCATTCGCTGTACCGACTCTAGTGAATTTATATCCATTCTATAATAGGGGCACCAGAACTGAACCGCATAATCGAAGTGCGGCCTGACTAGTGCAAGATATAGTTGCAATAAGACCTCTGCACTCTTGTTACTTACACTTCTAGATATAAAACCCAATACTCTGTTTGCCTGATTTCGAATATTAACGCACTGTTTTCTAGGCCGTAGGGAGGGGGTTGAAGAGCTGCCATTACATCCACTGGAAATGAGCTAGTCTGTGGTCTGAATGTGTAATTATGTCTGTGTGTTCCCCGCAGCGAGCGATTCAGGGGCCTCTCTACCCCCTACCTGCCGGGTGCAGTGAGGAAGTCTAAGTACAGGCGGCTCCTGGGGTGAGTTGAGGGAAACACAAAGTTCATTGTCGGGAATGTTGTAGTATGTGGGGAAAGTGTTTTATTTTATGACGAGTGTGTGAGGGAAGGGCAAACGAAAGAGAAAGATGGTTGATATCGATGCATCACTGAGGTTGAGTAACAGATGTAGAAACTGCCAGACATACGAAGATGAGTGAAAGTGTGAGAGATGTACAAAAAGACAGACAAATGACAGACAGACAGACAGACAGAGAAATGTAAAATATCGTCGTCTTTTACTGGGCCTGGAAACACCACAGCAAAGCATAAAAACAGAAACTCATCGTCTTCCGGCATGACTCCTTTACTGGTGGTGTTCCGACAGAAAATAAACACTCCTCAACCCAACCTATTTGTCTTTCAATTTTCCTTACCTCTATGGCTTTAATTATTAAGATAATCAACGTTCGTTACCTATACTAACCTCTCTCTTGTTAATGGGGTCCAAGAACGATCTCAATTCCACAACAAACATTTTCGCCCCCCAGGCCCCGATGTGGGTCAGTGACCTGTGCCCGGGTGGGCTAATACCCGTAAAAAAAAAAAAGCCCAGATATATGTGATATACTATACGCACTTAGTGGTGTGTTCAAGGACAGATACTCAACTAACAGTGTCGGCTATTATTAGGTGGTGACATACACTGTACAGGGATACGCTTCATGTAACCCATCATTAACGGCATGGAGGTGAGCACGCACACACACACACACACAGAAAAGGCTTTTTTGCATTCAGCTGATGAAGAATAGTTAACAAAGCTTAGTTGTTGTTGTTGTTTTATGGTCGAATCAAGCTGCCCCGGACAACCAGTTCAACAAATATACATCACTGTTGTTGCTCATTATTACATTAACTGTACATGGTGTCTTAAAATACTAAATATCATAGTCTTCATCTTCCCGAAGCAATGAGGAAGATAATGAGTCGCATAAATAGACATTAATAATCGTCTGATCCTGTCTTACTGTAGTGACGCTGCAACGTGCTTAAAATTGGCATAAATTTTATGAATAAAAAAAGACTTCAAAGTTTACCTTTCTTTCGCTTCATTTATGATCCTCCTTATCAATTGTATGTGCGTGTGTGTGTCTGTGTCTGCGTGCGCATGTACGTGTGTGTGTGTGTTCAGCTCACTAATCTGACTATAAACGCTGCTATTAATTATCAACCAGAGAACACGGAGGAGAGAGAGAGGGTACAAACTAGTATCACAATAAAAGATTACTATTATGGTTGTGCAAAATACGAAAAAAAAAGTCAAACGATATACGTTCTTTTCATATTAAGACCTGCATAAACTGCAGTAAAAATGATTTTGCAACCGTAAGCAATTTCCTTTGAAAAGAAAATTTAAAAAACAAAAGTTCCCAAAATAAACATAAACGGTAATGAAACAAATACTCATGATGGTAAAATGTCGTGTCGTTCAACACCTTCCATAGAACATGCAATTAAGAAAACAATATCATGTGAAATAAATAAACATGAAAGGGTTATTTCAATCAAAACAAGCGAGAGGAAAATAAATGGTGGTGACAAGAGGTGGTTGGCTGGGTGGTGGCGGGAATGTATGGGCACCGCGCGCCACTTGTTGTATAGAGGTGAGACCTTCCCGTCGGCACACTGAAGCCCTCCGTGACCCAGAAACCCTCTCCCTGGCCAACTGTCCCTTACTCACTCCTCACATCTTTCCCGTCTCTCGTCGGTGTGCAAAGATCAATAAAATAAGAATATCATTATACAAATATATGTTCATTACCAATTCAGTGTTAATAGTAAAGAATATGTTGATGACATGAGAGAGTCAAGGTGAGAGGTGCGGGATTCTGGGTTAATGTCCGAATGCCGGTTGGCAGTAGGTCGGGAGCCAACGATCGAAGGTTTTAAAGTAACTTGGTGCAAGCCTGCCATGCACGATATGAATAAAGCAAATGTGGCTCAGTCGTGAGCCAGGCACGATGGGGGAGAGTTAGTGGCAAAGCAGACAAGCGATTCAAATTAATAGTTGGCTGTTTGTATGGGTAGACCTCTCCCCTACCCATAGTTTAATGATTTGTATTTGAAACAGAGGGAATTGCAAGCAGACCAGGCGCGGAAATGCACATGGCGCGCATCAGGCAAAAGAGAGCGCTGCAAGAGAGGGGGGAGGGGGAGGAGCGTGCATGCAGACGTCAAGCACAGCTCCTGCTTGCCAGTGCACCTTGGGAGCCAACACGGTCCACATGCCTCTCATGGCGGTACGAAAGACGACAAAATCTGTCATTTTGATCCAGCATCGGGGACAACGAGCTTATCAGCTTCCCCTCCTGCTGATAAGGCAGTGCTTGTCTGCTTGAGAATACAACCGTGTGTGATATACAGCGTGGTGGTGAGTAGGCGGCGCCCGTGCTAGGCGTACCACACCAGGCAAGCGCGACAAACCAGTGATTTTGCAGTAGTGCGAGCCATCCGCTGTGGCGTGTGGCTCTAGAATGAACCAGCAGACCACTCCGTGAAGTGTTGTGTGGTGCTGGAGGCATCAGGAGGTGTCCCCGCCTCACGGAGAAACTGTAAACAAAGAGGAGGTCATTGCGTCCCCCCGGGGCTTGACGGCGGAAGTTTGTCGATGGTGAACATTCAGTCCGGTGTACCGAGTTGGGGAAGCAAATCCTCCCTAAAAATAGTGATAATCGCCTCTCTCCGGCTGGGAGCACAGCTGCACCACGGCACGTGGAAGTGTTATGACGAAACATGATAGTGAGTGTCAGGGTGCAGAGGTGTAAGCGGAAGGACACTACACCCGCCCGCTGCTGCTATTCTAGTCGCTGCCGGGGTCCAGGGGTCCAGTGCTGAATAATAAGTGATTATTACTCAACTTATCTAGTACCCCAGTCGTGGATAAACAAGGAATAACCCGTCTATGTGTTTACCTGAGCTCAGAACAGAAATTCTGTCAGTGAAATCCTGTAATATACCCTCGCTGTGCTGAAATATATTGTGGATAGAAAGGAAGTAATACATTAGTTACTACCTTCATGTGCAGGCAGGAGCAGCACCAACAACGGAGTAGTGGACGTGTAAACAAGGTGAGATAGCAATGTCACCAAGATTACCCCGAGTTACCAAACGCGGCAAGCGCAAGAGTGGAAGGGGAGTGAGGGCGCAGCTCCTCCAACAGTACCCTGGGTAGATGAAATACGCGCACATCGCCGCCCGACTACTGCAGTACCTCTGGGGAAGCTTGTGCGCCACAGTACCTCCCACCAGTCCTCTATGGCTTCATCTCGTCCCTCTCAGCTAAGAAAGGTCATGATGGAGCGCTGTGAATTCGAGATATGCTTTTCTAAAAGGACTTATTTTTTTACCCAATTAAATTCTTCTGTTCAAATAAAGAAAAATAATGTACAAGAAAACTTATTATTCACTTGAAGTTATAGAAAATAATTCAGTACTATCAGTGATGAGCGACATAATACCAAGTGAAAATATGAAGGCAAGTAAATAATGTAGTGCAGGGAGCAGTACTGGTGGAGGCAATGCTGTCCTTAACAACTGTATGTGATGCTCAGATATACACAAGACTGTTCTTCTGTGGAGTGTAGTGTAGTGTAGAGGGAACCTGTGCGTCTTACAAACAGTTCTTTGTCATTCAGCGAGAATATAATATATGAAGCAGGAATTATCCTCTCCTCTGTGTTTTATAATGGTAAATTAAAAGATAAATCGTGATATATTGGTAAAATCAACACGACAGCTTTAATAAGTTGCAATTGTTCAAGAAAACAAGTGGTAATCCGAAGTTTCTTTATAAAAGTTCAGTGTGGGGAAACTTCAGCGAGCTGTACGTTTCTAAACTCCAAAGTTAATTGTAAAAAAAAAAATAAAGATAGTATAAAGAAAATAGTGTAAATTGTAATGTGTTATGCTGTCTCCATATTCAAGACGATTGAATTACGAGAAGCGAATAGCGGAATGTGAAACTTGGTTTTCCAGATCTGTCTCTCGCCTATTGTAGATGATAGTACACACCAGTTACGTGAATAGCCCGTACCCAGGGTGTAGTGAATTGAAAAATGAAGTTTCTGTAATGTAGCGATTGTGAGAGAAAATTTAATAACCGAAACAGCCTTTGTCGGCGCTCGAGTGAGCGGCCGCCATCTTGTAGGGATACCATACCTCGCAAGGGCGATGGGAAGCCGATCACAAGAACCCACGAGGGTCGCGTCTCTTTTTTATTTGTTCCCATTCTATTTTTTGTCACCTGTTTTAGTGATAATGAAATATTATTTCCCGGCAGTGGTGGAGCAGCAAGTGGAGAGTGTAGTTAAGTGAATATCGCAGTACTTGGGTGAAAAAAATCTGTACTATACATTGCTAAAAGTGGTGCCTTGGAATAATGCCTTAATCGGAAATGTTAGGCTCAGTGATGTTGTGTAGTGAGTGGAAGCCTGTAAGATAATGGGGCTTGTAATTTTATTTATTATCCATGATGAAAGAAGCTAATGGGAGATGCTTTATATCAACAACACACTGAACAAGACCACCAGAGTCAGCGCTTCACTAGTATTAAGTGTTAACTGTTATATTAATGAAGTGATTAGTGCAGTTTAGGTAATGGTTAATGATTAAAGATTTCTCAAGTAAGTATAACCTGATTTGAGTCGTGGAGGAGGCGGTAAACACCCTCCGCCACACACTTAACCCATGAATACCTCTGGCTTATATTTGTTGACTTTTATTTTCCCTACTTCAATGCAGGCAGTCCTGTCGAAAAAATCATTCGATGAAGAGTTAGAGAAAATATCTTCCCACCTGCCTACAAAAAAAAATCACCAAAACACTGGATATATATCACGCATTCATTTTATATTATCCTTTTTTATTTAAACAAAAGTAATTCCTTTTATCTACATTCATGGTTTATTTGATTTGATTCTTGAGTCGTATTTTTTTTATAGTGTCAAATAACGAAAAAAAAATATCACCCGATAAAGTTGTGAAGAATTACTATTACTGAAGAGCGAACCTGTTGGCCAGAACTAGGAGATACAAATGTGCTGCGGCGGTGGAGAGATACACCTCGTCCTGATTGTGATTGTTACACCTACCGGGCACATTGCCTACCCCCTCACGCAAGCGGTGTTTAGCCACTGCCACTAGCGTAGCTAGAGGGGGCAGGGGGCAGTCCGCCCAGGCAGCTGCACTTTTGGGGGCGGCACTTTTGGGTCTGCTCATCACCCATATCTGCAGCTACTGGAGACGTTAATCCATCCCTTTGTATCGGCGGCAAGTTAATCCTTGTCGTGTCTGACCTAACACCTGACCCACATCATCAAGGCCACGTACACCCTTGCTATGCGCCCCCCCCCCCCACACACACAACCTGTAACCTGTTGAGGATTAAGGAAACAACTTCAAACAAGTACGCCAGTGAGCTCATGTGGTGTGGGTCAGGTGTTAGGTCAGACACGACGAGGATTAACTTGCCGCCGATACAAAGGGAAGGATTAACGTCTCCAGTAGCTGCAAAACCATGCAGTCTCGGGTCATGTACAGCCGACCAATCCAGCAGTTACAAGCAATTCACTTCAGTTCTGCACAAGTCTCCATCGTGACAAGACGAGGGGGGGCTAGACGGCTTTAAGTTCTCTTGTGTTTTCGATCCAGTTATTTACTTCGTTGGAAGACATAATACTATAAGGTAAGAAATATTAAAGTATTGGTTAAACAATATTGATGTGACTTTTGCTGCGGTACTGAGATTAAATATTAAGATTTTGTTTCACAGCATAGCGATTTTATACTAAGACACTATCCTCACTGGGGTACAGACAAAAGCCCCTCCGACAAAAGCCACCCAGACAAAAGCCCCCCAGACGAAAGCCACCCAGACAAAAGCCCCCCAGACCATCCCAGATAAAAAGCCCCCGATAAAAGCCACCAGACAAAAAGCCCCAGACGAAAGCCCCTACTTTGATCAGAATTGGCTTTTGTCTGTTCTTTGTGAGCAAACTATTTAATATATATACTGTATATATATATATATATATATATATATATATATATATATATATATATATATATATATATATATATATTTTTAGGATTTTGAGGGGGGGGGGGGATGGGGGGCAACAACTCAAGGCCGCCCGGGCAGCTAACTACACTGGCCACTGCCAAGCATTCATTTCCCATTTCAGAGATGCTGCCCCAGCCCTCAGAGATCAATTAGTAATTGCCCCAGCTCATGAGGCCTTAATTTGACTCTTAATGATATGAACACTTCTGCCTGATCCCTTGATGGTTAAATGATATTCTCTGTATATATATATTAGTATCTGTCGACAGTGTACGTGAGCTTCCTGACACATCTATTGAGGTTGTATAAACGCAAACACTTTACTGCATTACCATTACATGTTATGGGTAATTCTGTGCTACTCATCCCCTGATTTACTCCCAAGCGTGACCCGACACCTAATTTTTTTATGAAATTATCTGCTTATAAATTTACTTTTTCATTAGTCATCTTGGAAATAATCAGACGACACGTATAAGAGTACTAGAGAGGTGTGGAAGGTGATCTTGAACCAACTTATGGCCTTTTGAAGTTCCCAGTTTTATAGTTCAGGGTTTTGGTTCCTTAAGTATGCTAATTCTCACCTGGAAATAAGAGTCGTCGCTCGTGCTAACATTACAGGTATTTAAACGCTAAGACAACACCCCAAAGATTGAACACTAGTTCTAAATGTTCTGAAGACACCAATAGCAATACACTCATGAAACTGTATACATTATACACTTGACTGGAACACAAACTTGAAACTCGACATACAAAAACGCGCGCACACACATATACTTATTATATAAACACACAGTCATGACGGCGCACTTCTTACCAAGGCAGGACATACAGTATGCTCTTGATAGATGCATGGACTAAGACAATAAATATAAAAATAAACACAATGACTCAGGATAACTGCGGACTTACTTAATGCAGTCATTGAACACTAAGACAATGCAAACATATTCTCAGGCATAAACTTACACTCAGAGTAATACATACACTCTCATGGCATTCCTTACTAGTTCAAGACATTCTGAATACACTAACGTAAAGGCGTAAAGGCCATTACATCCAAGGTTTGTCCACCTGGTAAACACCTATTGGAGGCGAGACAAGCCACAAAGACATAAAATATACAGTATATATATATACACTAAGTAGGCAACATAAACACTGAGACACTCCTGTCACCCAGTACAGTGACTCTCAGGCATCGCAAGCTCTTAACACAATAAAGGCTACACCAAACATTCACCAACGAAACGAAAACAAACTCAGTGGTTTATTTTCATTAATATAATATATGCTTGAGGTTTTTTGCCGACCATTGACTGCTTCACGTGTGACCTTAGGTAGTCACGTAAATCTTGAACTATATGGCATTAAATCTTCCCACGATGATGACACATGAATACCAACAGACAAATACTCTTAGTAAACACCACAATGAGTCTGTATGTCATGTCTAATTATGAAGTAAATGAATTCCTGACACCAAATCTTGAGTACTATAGATGATTAACGCCTTGTGTGTGTATTTGTGTGTCAATGTGAAAGTGAGAGAGAAAGACATGAGAGAAAGTAACTAAGTGTGCATCACAGTCACTATCCATCTGTATTCATGTAATGGGTCGTCTTTATACATTATGTATGGATCGTACATCATCAGTGTGTCAATATTCACCAGGAAAGCGGAGCCGTTTTATATCCACACGCAGAACTCGGTAAACATTTATCTCGGTCCATCAGCTGATTTCTGTCAACAAAACATTGATCTAGTCCTGGCCAGTGTCCGAAACGATTCACTCAATGTACAGTACGTTACTGTCCTCATTTACAAAAACTATTAGTTGCCAGGAGTTACTGACTTGCTGTGTACCTTATAAGTACTCCGGTCAGCTGAGTCAACTACTACTAGACAGAGAAACTATATATGTGACGTCTGGAACTGCTTGGAAGTTGCGTGTGAGCGTAACAAAACGCACAACGTCTGACCTACAAACTACACCCGCTCTCACTCAACACTACGACCACCTCCACCCTTATCTGTCAGTACACAGCTTGCGTGATCTTGCATACCAAGCAGCGCCTCCAAGGAAAATCTGATTTTCATGCTTACAGCGCAGGAGTCGTTTACTCCCACCATATAGAGTACATCAATTATTCCTACAAGACTGTTAACGGTGAACGAGGCACAGCATAACGTCAGTTTCTTCTTTACTGTGTACTGTACTGTACCTGTCTTCATAATCTGTTACAGTGTGTTTCAATACCAGCCAGTTCTGAAGATATGAAATTATTGTTTAATAAATAATAAAACGAGGAGGAACACGTTATTTTCTATTGGCTTCTAACCCTGTTTTTTAAATTATCAATCATATATCAGAGTAATAGTGAATTTATCATAAGCTGCAAGTTTTTGTCTTTTTATCCTTTAATTCACTGCGAATTTTCTGGCTGCTAATTCTTTAAAATAATATTTTACATGAAGGTTCACACTTTTTCTCCCCATTATTAACTTGCTTATAATGGCATCTTAATGTCTGTTTTCTAGATTATAAAAATAACACAAAAAATAATGTACAAATGAGCAACAATTACAGTATACAACTGCCAGGCAGAGAAGCACCGGCGACTACAGGAGCATTTTTTCTTGATATTTTTCAAATTTAATTTCCGTCATAAGTTTATTTTCCGAAAGAACATACAATGAAAACAAATGTAAGTACTTTTCTTATGAAGAGGGACATTTTTGTGCATAAAAATCAATTGTAAATGTCCAAATGCTTAGCTAATAAATAATATTTTTTTATAGGGAAAACCAAGTTTATTATCAGTGTGCATTTTCGTCATTACGAATTATTCTACATATATAAATAATATCCGTACTCACTCTGAAATGGCAACATCTTATTTTAGAACCAACTTGAATTACACAACAGATTTTATCGAAGTACAAACAGAAAAATAAAATTTCAAATATTTGTGAAAAACATATCAACCACTAGAAATTATTTTGTAGTGTAAACAATGGCGCCAGTATTACGGGTAAACCCTATAAATTATAAGCATTGTCAACACCACATAGCTAATGCAACACTGTAACTTACCACTTGTAGGATGGCCTCGTCTACAAATAGTGTGAAGACTTGGCTAGGAGGCACCGAGTTCTGGGCATGATTCAAGGTCCCTGTGTGCCCACTGACCTTCACGGATAACCTCACTAAGCTTATAACAAACTATCAAACTAACAACTGTTTCACTGTCAATGCCTCGTGACACATTGGATATGACACTGAACATCACCTAGATCAAGCTTATGTGTCAAGCTGTGACATTTTTGGTAGCGATATAAAGTTACGCCAAAGTTCACGTAGTGAGAGCTTTAAGACAAAGCAAATGTTTACTCTCAGTATCACTCAGTTTACACTAAAGTGTCTTTTGTCACCACCTCACTGCCAGGTGTGTCTGCCTCATTGTAAACAATCTTACATTACCCCCTGCCCCCTGTGCTGGCAGCAACACCTGACAGAGGTAGATGATGTTGATAATAACGTGGAATGTGTTGAATATTCACACTTCAGTCCACAATACAGGCTCGAACCTCTTGTCCAAACTCAGGTCTTCAGCTAATATATCCAACAGTAATAAAACGAAAACAAAAAAACATTTAATGGCCACACCGCACAACTCCTCTAGGCTTTATAACTCACAGTTACTTACAGACGTGTTGGTTATCAGAGACATCAATATTTTTTTTTTAATAATTTACATTTTCTGAGGTAATAACGATACTAACAAAACTAACAATAAATGTAACTTTCACAATCATTTATATATGATTCTTATCATTATTATATTAGTATTATTATTATATTATTATTATTATCAGTATCATTATTAATTTTTCACCTTGTATTCAACAGTATACACTATACTAAAGCTAGACAAATCCCTGGCCTTGTACAGATATTTTTTCTTTTATGTAATACAGACGCAAGAAAAATACACAGTAACTTCAGGAAATACACATAGTCATGGACCTCAGTAACATAATGACCTGTTCTGTGTTGCTGGATGGTCAATGTTTACAGTGTGCAGTACAGACACCTACAGCCAGCACCCAAAACTTTCTATACGCGCCTGATCGAAACTATAAAAGTGAAAGAGGTCTCATGGGCTTTAACTACCCATTAGGAGGCAGGATGACCGGCACTGTACTCAATAACCTTCACTTCTCCAACTGTAGATTTAGGTACCCATTTGCTACCGGGTGGATTGAGAGTGCTCTAGGATCAAACCAATGATCCTTACTACAGGTGACGAGTACTGTAACAAACTCAGTCGCTGCATACCTATCGAAACGGTAAACATCAAATGAGATATTACAGCGCTGATTAAAGGTTGACGAGCATGTTCCAGCAAGTCACAGTGTCAAACGTATACTCGTACAAGCTGAGAGTTATGACGGACGATAAAAAATCTATACTTATACTACTAACGAAAACAAAATAGCATTGTATTTAACCTTTAATATTAACGAGGATCAAACATGTCGAGATTTAACAAGTTATGGACACCGTTCTTTACCCAACAGTCGATGCTGAGAGACAATGGGACAAGCACTGGGTATAGAGTCAGAAACAAAGCTTCAACCAATACAATGACACCCAAGGTAGGTTGTCTCTGACCCTCGCTCTTCAGGATAAATGAAATCTACGTAGAATATAAAGCTAAATCTATGTTCGCTTGTGCGTTCGTCCACAATACATAACAAAAACAATATTAAGATAACTAAACACACACACACAGATTCTAGATGATAAAACATAAACGGGAAAAAAATATTATATAAAGCCTCCAAACTGTGCCAGCGATACTTTATGATGATAGCTTGTCTCTACAACAGCTCCAGTGAGGAGTATTAGAAGTTAACCTGGGAGGGACCACTATATCTTACTGTTTACACGCTCCTCCTATAAGTGATGTGTTGATTGTAACACATGTACTGAGACGCCTCAGTAATAAAGATATATCTCTGTATAGATGTACGCCATATGCAAGCCTGTTGGTTTAGTTACAGCCGTGAATTAAAGCAACAAGAGAGAGAGTCAGCTGAACGAAACAAGAGAAGGAGGAAGAGATAATGAACATATTTTCATGAATTAATTGCCAAAGTTCACGAATACTTTCAGACAAAATCATCTACTGATTTTGTCCCTCCCCGTGACGGGTGTAGGGAGGTGCATGGGGTGTAAGAAAGGGGGGTAAGGAGAGATGGGGGGATAGAGAGAGAGAGGAGATGCAAGAGGAAGGAAGGAAGAAAGGAAGGAGGGAAAAGAGGAGGAAAGAAGGAAGAAGGTAAGGAAGGGAGGAAGAATGGGAGGAAGGAAGGAAGGAGGAAAGAGGGGAGGGTTGTAAGAGTAGAGTAAATGTCAAGAGGTAGAGAGAGAGACGATGTAAGGAGCAAAGGAAAGCGTAAGGAGCAAAGGAAAGCATAAGGGGCAGAGGAATGGATGAAAGGAAGGAGGGGTGAAGGAGGGAGGTGATTAAAGAGGGAGTGAATGGAACGAGGGACGGGGTGAAGGAACTACAGGGGTTTATAGAAGGAATAGATGGAGGGAAGGGAGGGTAGATGCTGAAATGCGTGGGAGGGGAGGGGAGGGAAGAGGGAAGGGAGGGAGGGAACCTGAGAGACAAGAGGAGTTGTAGAAGAAGAGTAATGGGGAGCGTCGAGCACGAATACGAGAAGGTAAGAGTGCCAGGGGAGAGAAGCATGGAGGTGAAGTGGGGAGGTGGAGTGGAGAGGTGGAGTGGGGAGGTGGAGTGGAGGCACCAGTGGGAAAGTGGAGTGGAGGCACCAGTGGGGAGGTGGAGTGGAGGCACCAGTGGGGAGGTGGAGTGGAGGCACCAGTGGGGATGTGGAGTGGAGGCACCAGTGAGGAGGTGGAAAGGAGGCATCAACGGGAAGGTGGAACGGAGGCAGCACTGGGGAAGTAGAGTGGAGATAATTATGTTACCCTGAGGGACCAATAAAAGGTAGTGTGAAAGATATGAAATGGAAAAAAAAAGTGATGACCGAGTGACCATGAGAATAAACTTGGAAATGACATGGGATGATGTATAATAAAATGTGTGACGTAGGATTTGTGGTAGAAGGACCGGGTGATAATAGGGACGGAGTTTAGAACGAGTGAGAAAAATTACTCTGAAAATATACTCGTGTCTGTACACTTAAGAAAATTGTACTTAGATCATTCAAAATACTGTTCACGCTATAACACTGAACTTTAGTGAACATCCTTGGTATGAACGGCAGATATACACGTGATGTCCCTAACTGTGTGCACCAGCAAGTATGTCTGTTAAGAAAAAATCACGTTTTGACCATTTACTCTCATATGTGATGGCGTAAATCTTCATGAACCAATTTCGTATCAGGTATCAACTATATACAAAATTTGGTTATAAATTAATCCTGGAATAAATCCCAAAGTTCAGGTAACATGAAGAAGGAAAAATTAAAACAAAGGAGATGATAAAACTCAGACAGCTAAGAACACGACCTGGGCAAGATCGCTAACCTTATCCTTCAAGCGACGGTGTTACGTTAGCCATGGTTCTGTAGTGAAAGCAGCACACCATGAGACTGAGAACAGTCACACCTCCCCCTCCGACCCTACACGTTAGCCATGGTTCTGTAGTGAAAGCAGCACACTATGAGACTGAGAACAGTCACACCTCCCCCTCCGACCCAACACGTTAGCCATGGTTCTGTAGTGAAAGCAGCACTCTATGAGACTGAGAACAGTCACACCTCCCCCTCCGACCCAACACGTTAGCCATGGTTCTGTAGTGAAAGCAGCACACTATGAGACTGAGAACAGTCACACCTCCCCCTCCGACCCTACACGTTAGCCATGGTTCTGTAGTGAAAGCAGCATACTATGAGACTGAGAACAGTCACACCTCCCCCTCCGGCCCTACACGTTAGCCATGGTTCTGTAGTGAAAGCAGCATACTATGAGACTGAGAACAGTCACACCTCCCCCTCCGACCCTACACGTTAGCTATGGTTCTGTAGTGAAAGCAGCATACTATGAGACTGAGAACAGTCACACCTCCCCCTCCGACCCTACAT
>NW_024714011.1:0-15345 GCF_018991925.1 Homarus americanus
CTATGAACATGTAGTATTATATGATTACAATTTAACATAATATATCATGAATGCTGTTATAATATCATAAGTGTGTTACAAACATGGCTGCTCATATATGCCATCCTGTCTCTGGCAAAGAAGAGATTGCGGTAAGTAAAATTATTTGCTAAAGACAAATACTGGAAATTAAACATATACATATTACCATTATCTGAAAAGCTTAGAACCACCGTTTTATATTTATTAAAAGTTTGTAGTGTTATACATCATGTGTAAACAAGTCACAAGTTATTATTTACGACATTGCTTCAGTCCTCGTCATCAGAGTCTTCTGTGTACAACAGATTCCTTCACCTTGTTTAGGCATTTTTCATCATCTGCTTGACAGTTACACATCTCGGTGCATGTCATGCTATTCTTTCTGATTCTTTCTGAATGAACATGACAATGATCCACATTTCCTGACGCCACATCCACATTTAACAAGTTCTGTGATTGCTTCTGGAGCTGGTGGTTGGTCTGATATTACTAGTATGAAACAGTCATTGTCAATCTTCCAGCCATGCTCTAATTGTGAAAGCATTTCACTGTCTGTATCACAAGACCACAGAAGAGCTTGATACCTTCCTCTCAATATATGATACTTTAGAGTTGCTGCAGTCGCTGGTAGTTCTCCAGCTTCTGCCTGCGTTTTCTTGAAGAGATGCCATCTAAGTTATGACAGTTTAGTGAAAGTCATTCGTGGACAGTAGAGCTTAAATACAAATTCCTTTAGACCAATAAACATGTCTGCTGGAGGGCATTTGGTCTACTTAGCATCTTGAACGTATCTAGGACTTTTGTGTTAGATTTCATCAAAGTGCTCCAACATGCTTTCTTTCCTTTGCCAACAAATTTTCCAATGCAGTCATATCCTGTGAAGGCATGGAAACCTGTAAGGCTCTCTGCCCAATGTGTCGTCGCTCACCAGTTCCTGTTTTCATACTTGTATTTTCTCCAAGTTGAGGCTGCTTTAATATGCCAAACACATCAGTGTCTGGTGACTTGATATGTACAGTGCTGCCCTTCTGTGATGCATATACTGTATGTCCTGCTTAAGTTCTATAACTTGTGATAGCAATTTGATGGTTGAAGCCTTATTTGCTGCTTTCCACGACAGAAGATTAACCTTGGACATCTTTTCCCAGATGCTCAATGGACCAACAATACGTTTCTTGACAAAATTTTCATAATTTTGTCTTCCAACTTCATATGCACATAGATTGTCATATTTGGCATTTTCTGGCATTACAGCTCCAGTTACCAAGTTTAAAAGAGCATCATTTTCCTGGGATTACAGTCACCAATAACATTGTGTAGCTTCTGTACATCATACTGACGACAGATTACTAGAGATCACGGATAATTTAAGATATTTTGAACTTACTGACACCACACACCACTTTCTACTTCTGACAAATATTTAATTTTATCCCACCAGAAAAAATATCACCATATATTTTCTTAATCTACAGGTGCCAAGGTTTAAAATGACGGATGGTGTTAAAAATTAACCTGAAATTTTTACGTGACCACATATTGTCTTGTTGAGTTTCTGAGAGAACTTCACGGCTAAATAGCGCCTCTGTATTGATAGCCGGTACATGTCGTAATATCCACCGCTCATAGTTAAATCTTTATGTCCGTTTATTTTGTCCTAATTTAAGTATCAAAGAGTGTTTTTATTTTTAAGTATCTTTTTTCCTCACTCTTAAGCATCTAAGTATGATGTTTTTTTTCATTTTTAAGTAACTAACCATATTTTTGTTTTCATTATAAAATGTGATTGATATAGACAACAGAAGTAAATATCAGCTGGAGGTCGTAAACGAAGCTGATGTGAAGTATTTTGACTCACTGTTCCCACGAACTAATTGCTTCTCTGGTTTATACCGAAGAAATAAAACCGTCAACGAACCATCCGATTCAAATGTGTCTAAGGCGATACAGGGTGTCTAGGCGTCATTCTGATACCAAGAATGACTTTGTGTACTGTGGTGAAGCTGGGGGTAGGATAGGGTTGGGTTGGGTTGGGATGGGTTAGGATTACGCATGTGTGGGTATATTCTGTCGCATTTTATAGGTATCTTGCGTCTTTCTCTTTATTCCTTCTTTATCATGAGTATCTGTGCCTATTAATACACCACCTCGCAGGATAGTGGAAGAGGAATGGATAGTAACGAGATAATATTCTTCTTACATATACCTAAGCTTGATTACAGGTAACACCAGGTAGAAGTTACGTGACTCTTAAGAGTTTTCCTCGACTTGGCTGATTCAACTGTAAGACTTGCTGTATTTATCCTTATTAAAATCCTCCACCTGTAAGACCCTCCACTTGTAAGATTCTCCACCTGTAAGACCCTCCACTTGTAAGACTCTCCACTTGTAAAACCCTTTATGGATTTGAAATACCTTCTCGTCTTGACTCCACTAGTACTGTACACACCCTCTCTAGCCTTAGTTTACAGTAATGTTGAAGTATATAATGAAGACTCACAGCTCATGGGTTAGAAAACAAAAGATGCTTGTTTTATTTATTTATTTATTTATTTATTTATTTATAGCTTATTTTAGAATCCCCGAAAGTTAGAACAAAATGGCTGACGGGACTCACAAGCGGGCGATGTTTACAGTATGGACCAAGAATAAAAAATAAATGAAAAATAAAATAAATAAATCGTAAATTGGTGCATTGTTTCTCCAGGGGTAATTATAGAAGTACAAATGTTCTCCAGCAGTGGGTAACGATCATAGCCACGCATAGAGCTTCTAACGCAGGTAGATTGATATAGATGCATTACCTGGAGTTAGTGGGTTACAGGGGCCTCCTACACGATAATATTAAAGGTGTTTTTTCCTTCTGTTTGTGGCACTTGAGGTGTTTAGGTTAGGTTTAAATAAAATGGTTTAGTTATAATAGTTATATTACGATAAGTTAAGTTGAATTTAGAACTTTTGATTTGCATATATCGTGTTTTAGAAGGATTTGTTAGCTAATAAGTTTAATTTGGATAAGTTTAGTTTAATTTAGATCATTTGATTTTACAAGGTCGTATTATAATGACTGGGAACCATATAGAAAACTGTTAGAGAAATAAATATTTCTACGGCAGTGAATGAGTAAGTCAATAAGTGGTGTATAGAGTTGCTGACGCAACTTAAACGGTATATACTGTACATTATATGTTATCAGAGCTTTCCTGTTGTACGTAACCGCCTCCGTCAAAGTGTGAAGATTAGCCTCTAGTTTATTTAACCTCAAGATTAAATACACTGGCACTGCCTGACCTGACCTGACCTGACCTGACCTACCCTACCCTACCCTACCCTACCCTACCCTACCCTACCCTAACCTAACCTAACCTAACTTAACTTCCCAAGTAGCGTTAGGTTAATCAATAGTTGAAATAAGCTGGGAGGGTTAATCTTCAGGTAATCTATCTTAATTAACAATTTTGGTCAGGTGAGGCCTTCCTTACCTTACTCGAGAGCAGGAGGAGGAGGACTTGCTAACGTCTACAGATCATCGTCAACCAAGGCAGATATTGAATACCTTTTGTTTACCTTCGTGGCTTAAGAACACATCTTAACACCATAAGACTATTCGCCTCAATACAATAATACAGTAATTGATTATTGTATTCTAATAAAATTTACGGTGTATCTTGTGAACCAGATTTATTGTTTGACCTTAGTGAATGAGAAACTGGTTGAGGTGTATTGTGGTAAACATCCTTAAGATCAGCTCTGTGTGTTCTTACGACCTCAAAGTAACACAAAAGGTAGCCAATATCTACCCTTGATCAGTCACTTTATGTAGATGTCAATTGTGTCATTTTTCTAGACTTAGTGCCCCCTGGAGGAGAAAGTAAATACAATGTTGATATATTTTGGTCACAACACACACTAGTAGATTATTTTTCCTTTTTAACTAAATAATTAACACTATGAAGCTAACTAATTATATAACTCAAAGATGGTAACCAATATGGCGTCGATATTGTTCATATACTCTATGATAAATAGATGTATTGTCTGTTTAATTTTAGGGAAGAATTTAATTTATAAACTTTTGAGAATCTGGATACAGGAGTTTTGTCTTTGTGTGTGTGTGTGTGGTGATGATGACGCATACTTTCCTCTGCAGTGAAAAAAATATCTTGACATTGCAAAGTTTAACTGTAAGCCGAAGGAACGTTTGTAATGTGACTTGTTATGTGAAATTGTAACTTGAAATTCTTTGTGAAAAAATATTTCCCTATAAAGTTTGGCAATAAATGAAGTATTACATCAAGGTGTAACTTGTAGTTCCTTGTGGAGTAATTACCTATGTGGACGATACAGCTACTCCAGGGTGTAAGACCTAGAGTAGAAAGTCTTTAGACCTTACCTGAGGTTGAAAGACTCTTATAGTGGAACGTCTTAGGTATTGAAACTTTAATTACAGTAAATAAAATATAATCTACCTAAACATTCCTTCACCTGGCGACAACTAATGATACAGGTGGTGTAATAGCTCTTTAAAATTCCTCCGTTTGATATAATAATGACCACACATGAACTTATAATGTGCAATATCTTGATAACACATTAGCTGCAACATTACACATAGTCCAGTGTATGTGTAGTGAGGGACATCTACCTAAATGAGTTACAGAATGTGGAGTTGAGGCAAAAAAAAGTTGGGACATGTTTGAGATCATCAGTTGAGCCAAACGTTTATACTCAATATTGTTTTAATGGTATTTTAGAGCGACCGAAAAATGTAAACAAAATGGCCGGCTAGGTGACACATACCTTACAAGAAATAAACATGAGAACGAACACACACACACACACACACACACACACACACACACACACACACACACCAGTTTTACCCACATTATCACCAAACTATCGGCATACCTGGTCGGCGGACACCTGCCTCCTCCTCCTCCTCACCTTGCTAATATGCTAATATGCTAATATGCTCTGGTATGTTCCAGTCTATTTAAGATATGCTCCCATCTATCTTAAAGAGCTTATGCTAGGTTGGTCTGATATGCTCCTCAAAGACTATGCTGATATACTCTTGTCATCTGATATGCCATTATGTTCATATCACTCTAAAGGATATACTAATATGTTCTGATATGTTGGTATGGTTCTGTCTCTCAGAGGGTGTGCTGATGTACTATAAGAGCATATGGGGTATGCTGATATACTTGGTTATGTAGCTAGGCTCATATCTCTCTTACAGGGTATGCTAATATACCCTGATATGCTTGCATCTATCTCTGAGCGTATACTGGTTGACTGTAATGACATAAGAGATATGCTGGTATGCTTCTAAGGAAATATGTTAACATACTCTAATAATAATTTGAAATGAGGTTAGCTATACCTTAGATTCAGGGGATATACTGATATGATATGAATTAACCTAGAAGTATACTGATATGTTCTCAAGGCATTCAGGGGATCTGTTAGTATGCTTCGACATACTTTCGGAACAAAGTAAACTGGACCTTCAGAAGATAGGGTGATATGCTGACATATTCTGGTGGATCTAAGAGAGAGTGGAAGACTATGAGAGCTAGTTAATATACTCAGGTATGTTGATATCCCTTCATGGCACTTGGGATATATGGTAATATACTCCGATGTGTCTCTTTGGATATACTGATATACCACTAATGGGTCCCCAGAAAGCAGGAGACAAGTTGATCTGCTTCGAGGACACTAATCTGTATAATGATTTTTTCCCTGACTGTTAAGAAGTATACTGGTATATTTCAAATGTTGCTTAGTATTATAGTATACTTTGGGCTGTTCTGAACATATTTCACAGCTGATTTTCAGAAATATATGCTGCTGTCACTGGCTTGTTTATTCCGGAGACATTGATTATACTTGGAGTATGTTGATATGCTTTGTTACCAGTCAAGGAATATGCTGATATGTTCTGACACTTCTCAGTGATTACCCTGATATACTTAGATACCTGACAGTATTTATTGGAGTATAGTGTCCTATACTCTGATGTCATTCTAGTGATATGCTGATGAGCTGACATACCGCTTTATGTAACTGTGATATATTGAATCATATACATCCATTCCTCACGCTTAATATATATGATATTCTAAACAATGCCGATATTATTTATGTTATACCCTGATTATATACTAACATACTACAGTGTCATTTATAGTGTATGATATTAAACATTCGGGGGTATACTTTGAGGTTATTTAGAGAATATGATGGCAAACGGTGATATACTCTGATGCCATATTTGGTATACACAGATATATTGATATAATTTATATAATATACCGATAGATATAACTAAATATCTGTGAAGTAAATCCTGTACTTTTTGATATACCATTCAGGTGAAGGTATGCTAATATACCACGATAGCACCCGTCTCTCAGCGCTAATATACCCTGATGGCACACTTAACATCCTGGCGCCGGTCGTGGGGTATACTGATATGCTAAAGTCTTCTTCATCTTCTAATATCTCGACTTCAGCTTCGTAAACTGTGATTACTTAAACGTATTTAACGCTCGTTTACTTAACTTTTTTGTAGAATAAATGAATGTATATCCGGGGTTCTTCTGTTTCCTTGTCCATCTGATGTTTGCGTCCATGTTGAGGAGAACCACTTAGCAGGGCTCGCATTTTCCCATAATGTGTTACCTCAAGTTCCATAATTTGCACTTAGTGAAGCCACGATATCCCGCGTTATGTTGCCCGTCTTACTTCCTTCTGGGTTATGTGTCTTAAGTTGGTGAAAAAATTAAATTAAGGCTGAATTATTGTTAAATGTTAAGGTATTATAGTACTTGTCTGTCGTGTTGTTAATATAACATAGTTTCACCAGCAGTATGTACTCAAGAGCTTATTAACATCGTTGACGAGTCAGAGCCGCAACACTGAACCAATCTATATGAACATTACCACAAAAAATAAATTGTTACATTACATCGACTATCAAGACATAACTTACAATACAAATTAATAAATAATTGTACCAGGCAGATAAAAATATTAGTTACAAAAATTATGAAAATAGTCTTAATGTTCACGCCAGAACTTACCCCATAACAAAAGCCATACAACATTTTCCCAGTTAAGACTTCGTTAAATACAATCTCAAACTCCTTCTCAGAAACTGTGTGTTGGTGGTGTGCCACGTGTGGTGTGTGTGTGTGTGTGTGACAGCACCTTTGATTTATACAAATATTCACCCAAATGAATAACACCAAGTAATTCACCATGTTATTCACGACTCTTAGATCACTTGGCTTGCGTCTCTCAAAGGGTCGAGCCAGGGTCAGCTGATTCAGTAAACACCGCTCACAGTAATAGGGACCTGCCACACTTTGCCATAAACAGATAAATTGTACCGGGAATTTTCCCCCCACACACTCATCATTGTCACTTTATGTAACTTGCTGACAAAACCTATGACCCTTCAGGCCTTTTACGCCCTTAATGCATGAGTCATAAAGGCAAGCATGAACTCCGCATGCTTCCCAGTTGGGCACTGTAAACGCTTCTGCGCTTCACCTTGCACAGGATGTAAGGGGGTGCCCAATAAACTAGCCCCCTCGTGGGCAATCTGTAATCACTACCACTGTCTCGCGGCCCAGAGTAGTAGTTGGACATATCACTAGACAGGGAAATTCACACTTAACACAAGTGTTATCTCAAGGTCATATTCACAACACTTCCCTGACAGAATTCATAATTTATTTTCTCATATTACATCTGTGTGTATACCTGCTACTAGATAAACAGAAAATGCCAAGAAGTGTTTACATCAAGCGCTGCCACTTAAGAGTTCCAAGAACTAAATTAAAACAATTAGTGTGTGTGTGTGCATGGTGTGAGTGTGCATGGTGTGTGTGTGTGTGTGAGTGTGCATGGTGTGTGTGTGTGCATTGTGTGTGTGTGTTTGTGTGTATATGGTGTGTGTTTGTTTGTTTGTATGGTGTGTGCATGGTGTGTGTGTGTGTGTGTATGTGTGTATGGTGTGTGTATGTGTATGGTGTGTGTATGTATGGTGTGTGTGTGTGTGTGTGTGTGTGTATGTGTGTGTATGGTTTGTGCATGTACGGTGTGTGTATGGGTGTGTGTGATTGTGCATGGTGAGTGTGTGACTGTGTATGGGGTGAGTGTGTGTGTGTGTGTGTGTTTCCATTGCCATGAGGATATCATACAATTCTTAAAGCACTGGTCACATGGGCGCATTTTTTTTTAGCAATTTCTTGCCGGAAAGTTATTTCGAGCAATTTTCGAGAAATTCGAGCAAGTTTTTGAAGCATTTTTATTGACAATCGTGATAGTCAATTTCTTGACTATTTCGAGCAAGATTATCGGTTCAAACCCGGTTAATACCATATTTAATGACACGAAGCTTATTTATCGAGTATTTACCTTGGCTATATATAACATAGATCAATAACATTATGTATAAAATGCACAAACAGTTTTTTACGACACACTGAGTTTATTATTTGGGTGGTGTTTTGGCGTGTTTGTTTACAAAACACAAGCCCATACAGCCGGTCATTCTCCACACACTAACAACCCTCCCTACTGTAACTACGATAGTTGAACCAGTCTATATTAAACACTCGTTCCTCCTCCTCGCCAGCCACTTACGAGTCCCCAATAGTTTTTCTTCGCTTTCTCTCATTTCTTTTAATAATAACAATAATACCAAGGATAGCTGCTGCGTCGTCTGCATTGTTGTTGTGATGTTCCGTCTCCCTTCTACTCGCACAGCGGCGTTAACTTTTTTTTCTTGCTGTAGTAACTGAACCAAGAGCCACTCGTGTGACCATATTTGGAAGAAATTACTCGTAATTTCTTGCTCCAAATTAATTGCTCATCAAAGGGATCGTGTGACCGTAACTTAAGTCACCCTTTAAGAAAAACTGTAAATACTGATTCACAAAACTTAAGGATAATTTCTGACTTGGAACCATCGGTGTAATGCAGAAAACAGTTATTGCATTCTAAAACCTACCCAAGAAATCTTTTACCCACTTACGATATAATTCTTTTCTATTCCATCAATAGATGTTATTTTACTTTTTTATACGTATTTTTATTTTAGTAATTTATAAACTATTTTCATTATATACTTCATTACCTTTTAGTGTAATGAAGAGAATGAATTACAGAAGGTTTTTATAATTATATTGCGAACAATATTTTTCCTCGCAATAAATAAACAATGACGATGATCTTGTTTACAATATGGAGCTTGATGTCTTACTCCATGTTCGTTTATTACATTTTCTGCCATACCCGACTGTTCTTTTCTTTCTTGTGGTGAAGGTTTTGACAATTGATATATATATAAAGTTGAGTTAAGAATAATGACTCTGATATTATAGCCATTAGGTCCTGAATAATAAGTGGTGTCAAAGTGAACAAATGTATGATGTCTTCAATTACCAGCGTAGTGTGGGGTAACAGTGGGGGTAGAAGCGAAGGGTAGGAGTGAAGGGTGGGAGTAAGGCGTGGGAGTAAGGGGTGGGAGTAAGGGGTGGGAGTAAGGCGTGGGAGTAAGGGTGGGAGTAAGGGGTGGGAGTAAGGGGTAGGAGTAAGGGGTGGGAGTAAGGGGTGGGAGTAAGGGGTGGGAGTAAGGGGTGGGAGTAAGGCGTGGGAGTAAGGGTGGGAGTAAGGGGTGGGAGTAAGGGGTAGGAGTAAGGGGTAGGAGGAAGGCGCTGGAGCAAGGGTGGGAGGAGGGTGGGAGACAGGGGATAAGGGTGAGTGGCAGGAGTATAGAGGAGGGTAGGGAGTAAGGGGTAGGAGGGAGAAGGGGTGGGGAGGTGAGGGAGTAAGGTGGAGTATACATGGGAGTATATGTGATAAGGGGAGTTAGGGTGAGTATGGGTGGGAGAAGGGGTAGGAGTAAGGGGTGGAGCAGGTGGAGGCAGGGGTGGGAGTAAGGAGGGAGTAAGGCGGGAGCACGGGTGGGAGTAAGGTGAGTAAGGCGCGAAAGGGTAGGGAGTAAGGGGGTGAGTAAGGGGTGGGAGAAGGGCGGAAGTAAGGGGTGGGGATTAAGGGTGGATTATAAGGAGCAGGGTAGAGTAAGGGGAGTATAAGTGGCAGTAAGGGTGGCAGCACGGTAGGAGAGTAAGGGGTGGGAGCAAGGGGTACGAGTAAGAGGGTGGAAGCAAGGGGTGGAAGCAAGGGGTGGGAGTAAGGGGTATGAGTAAGTGGTAGGAGTAAGTGGTAGGAGTAAGGGGTAGAAGCAAGGGGTAGAAGTAAGGGGTAGGAGTAAGGGGTAGAAGTAAGGGGTAGAAGGAAGGGGTGGGAGCAAGGGGTGGGAATAAGGGGTGGGAATAAGGGGTGGGATTAAGGGGTGGGAGTAAGGGGTAGGAGTAAGGGGTAGGAGTGACGAGTAAGAATGTGGGACAAGAGGGAGGGGTAGCAGTGGGGGGTAGGGTTAGGTTACAAACTTCTATTTACTTCATCATCTGTATCCTGCTGGTGATGTTCTCTCTTTAAACAATTTGTAAAATAAATAAATAAATGGTCAGGTGTAAATGGTAAGAATTTAACAGAGTAATACTGAGGTATTACAAGAAAGAACTAAAACTGTCCACTGTGTGTATCAACATTTTATAAAAGTATTTGTGAAGCTGTAAAATACTTAGATATAAACTTTTAATTCAACTCTGTAATAAAAATAATTGCAATAATGAATCTAAACAAGAAATGAACTGGGTGAAAAAAAATCTACAAAATACTGAAAATATAAAAAAGAAGAATTACAGTAAAACCTGAATCATTGTAATAAACATTATTAAACTTTTCGTTGTTATGACCTAAAACAAACAAGGAAGACTCGTCTAGATTTTCGCTCTGTGAATTAACCCCTTGGATTGCTTTTGGGCAAGAGGGGAGTTACTCCGACTTATTCCGTGAAAATATTCCCAACTGTCCATAGAATCCGTTACAGTTTCCTTTATAGTAAGTGACTCACAAATGATTAATATTCCCATTCACCAATACTTTATTATATCAGAGAACAGTGCAGAGATAAGCTGGCCAATGAGCGATGGTCAAAGATAATACAGATTTAATACTGGATTGATAAGTACAGCTATAGTGATTTGTTTCATGTTACAGTAATAATAAACTTTATCAAATGTTATAACTACCAAAGTGTTATTTTCGTGATCGATACCCTGCTGCCAGGATTATAACATCGTTTAAAAGTTCAGTAAAAATATGCAGATTAAAACCTAACCTAGTGTATCGTAACCTAACTTAGCCTTTCCTAAGCTAACTTAGACTATCCTAAACTAGCCTAACCTATCCTAATCACACCAAACCTAACCTATCCTAAATTTATATATCATCAACAGATTTATAGATATGTTGGAGAAATAATTATCAAAAGTTTGTTGTCTCTGCAAATGTATTTTTAAAAAAAGAAAATGAAATTAAAACTTTCTAGAGAACTCAATTGTGTCATGAGCGTTGCGGCTTGGTTAGGTTAGGTAACATTAGGTTAGGTTAGATAAGGTAAGGTAAGATTAGGTAAGGTGAGGTAGTGTTAGGGTTAAATACATTTTACTAATTTTGCATCAAAATAATCACGACTGAAGGTATAGGATAAAAAACCTCTGAATATAATTCTTTTTCTGAGAAAAAAATTTCTTTACCACTTATTTTTTGCCCCACTTTTTTTATTAAGTTTGATGAACTTAGATTAGGTTAGGTATTATTTAACTCTGAGTCATGGGTACTTATTGGATACTTGGCAGAATAACTTGTTATAACTTGGTCCTAACAAAGGCGGAGTCTAAGCAAAAATGTTCACTTGACCTCATATTTGGATTTCATTACTGAAGGATATTTACAGCTATACCACATTAATAAGGTCTATCTGCAAGTTTATTCAGTCATAAAAAAATATACCCTAAATGTGGACAATAAAAATCTTCTATTTTGGTACAAATTACTTGAAAAGTTGTAAGAAGACAAAAGCTGCATCTCTTCCATAAAGCGAGAAATAGAACAGGCTGAATTACAGCTCACTTCACGGAGTTAGATGCAAATATTTGTTTTGAGAATCGTCCCAGGAGACTATAGTCAATGATTGCTTGGTAAACAAGTAGATACAGTAAAATAAACTGCTGTACCTAAATATTATGTAACTCAAAATATATTCCCAAAACAGCACGTTTACAGATGAAAATAAAAAAAAGCATAAATAATACAAACAAAATCAATTAATATGTTTTTTATTACAGTATTTTTAAATATCAGAAGCGTAGGTTCAGCGCTTCTTTTGTGTCTTTTTCCCGGTGAAGATGTAGTCTCCCCATGGCAGGTACTGGTCCTTTTGTACACGGCAGAAAGTGGTAGTTTCCTTCTTCTTCTTGTTGTTTTGGGTCTTGTTGTTTTGGGTCTTAGTGTGTTTTGTGGTCTGCGGTTTGTTAGATCGGGGGCCCTTCTCCTTCATCTGGCAAGGCTTCACCTCCACCTTAGTCACCTTCGATACAGTGCGTCGGAACACCATTGTGATGTACTGACACTAACAGCTCTCTCACTGAGGTCAAATCAAAATTTGACCATACAAAAAGAATTACAGTTTAATAAGGTTGGAATTTAAAGAAATTGACAACAAAATAAAGCTCTGTTTATCACTATAGTAAAGAGGGATGGTGTTTGTAAAGATGATGGATGGTGTTATAATATGTAGTGATGATGGATGGTGTTATATGTAGTGATGAAGGATGGCGTTATATTGTAGTAATGATGGATGGTGTTATATGTAGTGATGATAAGAGGGTAATATATGTAGTGATGATGGATGGTGTTATATATATATATTGATGATGCATGATGTTATATGTAGTGATGATGGTTGGTGTTATATATAGTGATGCTGGATGGTGTAATATGTAGTGATGATGGATAGAGTTATATGTAGTGATGATGGATGATGTTATATGTAGTGATGATGGGTGGTGTTATATGTAGTGATGTTGGATGGTGTTATATGCAGTGATGATGGATGATATTATATGTAGTGATGATAGGATGGTTCTATATGTAGTGATGATGGATGGTGTTATATGTAGTGATGATGGATGATGTTATATGTAGTGATGATAGGTTGGTTTTATATATAGTGATGATGGATGGTGTTATATGTAGTGATGATGGATGGAGTTATATGTAGTGATGATGGATGATGTTATATGTAGTGATGATGGTTGGTGTTATATGTAATGATGTCGGATGGTGTTATATGTCGTGATGAATGGTTCTATATGTAGTGATGGTGGATGGTGTTATATGTAGTGATGATGGATCGTGTTATATGTAGTGATGATGGATAGTGTTATATATAGTGATGATGATGGATAGTGTTATAAGTAGTGATGATGGATGTTGTTATATGTAGTGATGAAGGATGGTGTTAGTGAAGGTTGTGATGTGAGATGTAGTGAAGATTGTGAAGTGAGGTGTAGTGAAGATTGTGAAGTGAGATGTAGTGAAGATTGTGAAGTGAGATGTAGTGAAGATTGTGAAGTGAGATGTAGTGAAGATTGTGAAGTGGGATGTAGTGAGGATTGTGAAGTGAGATGTAGTGAAGATTGTGAAGTGTGATGTAGTGAAGATTGTGAAGTGTGATGTAGTGAAGATTGTGAAGTGAGATGTAGTGAAGATTGTGAAGTGAGATGTGGTGAAGATTGTGAAGTGAGATATAGTGAAGATTGTGAAGAGAGATGTAGTGAAGATTGTGAAGTGAGATGTGGTAAAGATTGTGAAGTGAGATGTGGTGAAGATTGTGAAGTGAGATGTGGTGAAGATTGTGAAGTGAGATGTGGTGAAGATTGTGAAGTGAGATATGGTGAAGATTGTGAAGTGAGATGTAGTGAAGATGTGAAGTGAGATGTAGTGAAGATTGTGAAGTGAGATGTAGTGAAGGTTGTGAAGTGAGATGTAGTGAAGATTGTGTAGTGAGATGTAGTGAAGATTGTGAAGTGAGAGGTAGTGAAGATTGTGAAGTGAGATGTAGTGAAGATTGTGAAGTGAGATGTAGTGAAGATTGTGAAGTGAGATGTAGTGAAGATTGTGAAGTGAGATGTAGTGAAGATTGTGAAGTGAGATGTAGTGAAGATTGTGAAGTGAGATATGGTGAAGATTGTGAAGTGAGATGTAGTGAAGATTGTGAAGTGAGATGTGGTAAAGATTGTGAAGTGAGATGTAGTGAAGATTGTCAAGTGAGATGTATTGAAGATTGTGAAGTGAGATGTATTGAAGATTGTGAAGTGAGATGTAGTGAAGTTTGTGAAGTGGGACGTAGTGAAGATTGTGAAGTGAGATGTAGTGAAGATTGTGAAGTGGGATGTAGTGAAGATTGTGAAGTGAGATGTAGTGAAGATTGTGAAGTGAGATGTAATGAAGATTGTGAAGTGAGATGTAGTGAAGATTGTGAAGTGAGATGTAGTGAAGATTGTGAAGTGAGATGTAGTGAAGATTGTGAAGTGAGATGTAGTGAAGATTGTGAATTGAGAAGTAGTGAAGATTGTGAAGTGGGATGTAGTGAAGATTGTGAAGTGAGATGTAGTGAAGATTGTGAAGTGAGATGTAGTGAAGATTGTGAAGTGAGATGTAGTGAAGATTGTGAAGTGAGATGTAGTGAAGATTGTGAAGTGAGATGTAGTGAAGATTGTGAAGTGAGATGTGGTAAAGATTGTGAAGTGAGATGTGGTGAAGATTGTGAAGTGAGATTTGGTGAAGATTGTGAAGTGAGATGTGGTGAATATTGTGAAGTGAGATATGGTGAAGATTGTGAAGTGAGATATAGTGAAGATGTGAAGTGAGATGTAGTGAAGATTGTGAAGTGAGATGTAGTGAAGGTTGTGAAGTGAGATGTAGTGAAGATTGTGTAGTGAGATGTAGTGAAGATTGTGAAGTGAGATGTAGTGAAGATTGTGAGGTGAGATGTAGTGAAGATTGTGAAGTGAGATGTAGTGAAGATTGTGAAGTGAAATGTAGTGAAGATTGTGAGGTGAGATGTAGTAAAGATTGTGAGGTGAACATAAGAACATAAGAACATAAGAAAGTGTGATACTGCAGGAGGCCGACTGGCCCATACAGGGCAGATCCCTTTCACACCCATCCCAGCACTTCCATGTGCCTATCCAACTTCGTCTTAAAGCTCCCTAGCGTCCCCGATCCTACTATAGCACTCGGTAGCCTATTCCACATATCCACAACTCTATTACCAAACCAGTGCTTGCCTATATCCTTTCTGAATCGGAATTTATCTAATTTAAAGCC
>NW_024714012.1:0-12078 GCF_018991925.1 Homarus americanus
TGTTACATTCAATGTCACTCGGTGGTGGTGATGTGTGGCCGTGGTGTTGTTATGATCAATACTTTGGGGAGAATGACAGACTTCGTCACACACACTACGTGTAAACTACTTGTGAATCTGTGCTATGATTTTGTCCTCTAAAACCTGGTATTGATCACGGCTATTGACTTCATCCTTGTTTCACTTTAATTGTTTTGGTTCAGACAATAAATCCATTAAGAGCGGCTGTTGGTTTCATTAATTAGAGAAGGTCAGGTTATCTCACCTGGCGGGGAATTCCTTCATCTGTTCTCTATAAATTGATGAAAGTCATTTATCACTCCTAATTTCCCCAGAGACCAACAACCTGCAGAAAAGGAATATAATTATAGCTTTTGTTTTTTATATTTTTCACCCGAGAGAATTAGTGCTACTGACCTGGTGATACCCTGAGGCTAGAGTGTTGACGTCGGTGTTTATAAACGAATCATACTTGACCTTTCCCACCAATTATTATATACTAATAAGTATAATGTTCAAACATTTCCAATCCATAAGTTGTCGCTTTTTTTTAATCTAAATACGGAAAAAGAGTGTACTTAAAATATATTGTTTTAATTTGAGCTGTCTTCCCCCCCCCCCACACACACATACACCAGGTATCATCATCATACAGAAACAAAATATGTATATAACTCGGTATGACAACTGCTTAATCTCGGGTTGAGAAAACGTTAACTGTGATTGTTATTGGAAATTCGATTGTAAACTGAACCTTCTGTTTCTTATGTGAGTCTTGGTGGAAATGTTGCCTCTCTCTCTCTCTCTCTAGTATAACAGTAGTATATAGCCAGGCACTAAGGCTCCCGTGTTTGTTGTGCTAAAAAAATTAAACGGTTGCAGTGACTTGTGACCCTCATAGCCTCTCCTGAACAACAATAAACGTTCTCCTTTTACTGCAACACAACTACAGTTATTGTAGACATTTGAGGATAAATATATACACTATCAATTTCAGTTTCCTTTAGGATGATTTACGTTTAGTTACATATATTAGTAAACTTAAAGTATTTATATAAAGGCAATATATTTGATCTTTTAAAATAGTAAAGCTCAAAGTATATTGACGATAAATTGATCTTCTTTTGTGATAATTCAACTCCAAGTATTTATATAACTAATCCAATCTTCCTATAATTTTATTTTAGCCATATATATATATATATATATATATATATATATATATATATATATATATATATATATATATATATATATATATATATATATATATATATAAGTAAACAAAGTGTATATCTACAAACAACTATAAGATGCTCTTAGATACTTCTTTTTTAGTCTCACATTTCAGTAAACTCATAAACAGTAAACTGGGAATCTTTAAACACACTCCCGCTGCATTATTTCTCGGCCACACGTAAACAAAGCAGTCCTTATTATAGAGAATTGGACACTATGTTACATAAAGTGTTTCTCCTTGGTGGTGAGGTGTATCTTCAACACTCTCAGATGGCTTAGATTTTTCTCAGTGATGCCCTTGAAAGGAGGAGAAACTACCGTGAGTTAAGTTCAAGTGTGAGGGACCAGCGCTGTGGTGGTGTGGAAGCTAGGATGGTCAGTGTTATGGGGTGGTGTGGTACCTAGAATGGTCAACGTTATGGTGGTGTGGTAGCTAGGATGGTCAGCATTGTGGTGGTGTGGTGGAGGAGGTAGCTCTCTCTCTCTTTCTCTCTCTCTCAAAAGCAATATCAAGCGAGTTAACCATAATTCTTCAGTACCTCCGATGTGTCCCAGATTCCCCCGATAACTTATGTAAAGCTCACAGCATAATCTTACAAAGTGATGGTTTTTCTTACCAATATAATTCACGACTAACCAAAAGCAAATTTGGATATCTGGAAAGAGAGAGAAAGAGAGAAAGGAAGGAGAGAAAAAGAATAAGATTAGGTATAGTTCAAGGGAATTTGTCTGCAGTTCGATGGTTCTTCTCATATTTCTGGAGAGAGAGAGAGAGAGGTGTTTGGTAATAACAGTAAATGACCTATCAACTTTTACGACCCACGACCATAATACGACCCACAACCCACGACCATAACCCACGTCATAAAGGTATAGATTAAGACTGGAGACTACGAGGACAATGTACAGATGAACTTATTGATATAAGTGAAGAGCTACGTCAAGGTGTGTGTGTGTCATCATCATCATCATCGTTATTATTATTATTATTATTATTATTATCATCATTATTATTGTTGTTGTTGTAGTTACTATTATTGTCATTACCATTATCATTATTATTAATATTATTATTATTATCATTATTGTTATTATAATTATCATTAGTAGCAGTATTATACCATACCCGCTATAATAAATGTTAACTGTATTAGATGTAAAAAAAATAATAATATGAACATTGTTAAACTCTATTTGCAGATTAGTTAATAATAATAAAGTAAACTCATTTTGGTGGTGTCAGCTGCACATTTTCATTATATAAGAACACCAGTCATATGGTTATGGTTCTTGCATCTTAAATATCAACATTAAACAACACATTTTTTTCCGGAAATATCACTGTGCTGGCGTGCCTTTATGACTAACACCGGGATACTGTTGTAATGAAAATGGGTGTTGTGGTGGGATGATCCTCACCTGTAATCTTCCTCCACCAACAACTCACAACTCTCACTACCTGTTCTCGTGAGTTTTATCTCCGAATAATTTACAACTTTATCCAATTGGTTTATCTAAATTTTTGTGAAAAATGTAACACATTACAGGAATTACCGAGAAAAAGGGAAATATCAGAGATTTACTTGGAATTAGTCGCTAATCCTCCCGACAACACAAAAAAAATTACAGGGATTTTTTTTCTATTTCTGGCCGGGATTAATCAACCTAATCCTCGCCTTTTCTGCTCGGGTGGATTTTTTTTGCGAAAGAGGATTTTTTTTAAGTGCATTGTATCGTCCGCAGTGATAAAAATTTGGCTACCTGTGTTAATTCTAAATGCTACAGTTAACATTATATTACACAGTGTGTTAGGTTAGGTTAGGTTCTATCTAATCTGACCAGCCGGATACACAGCTCGAACAAACTAAAGCAAATAACACTTTATAAACACTACAATACGACCACAAGTAAACACTACAATACCACCATAAGTAAACAATACAATACCACCATAAGTAAACAATACAATACCACCATAAGTAAACACTACAATACCACCACAAATAAACACTACAATACCACCATAAGTAAACACTACAATACCACCACAAGTAAACACCACAATACCACCATAAGTAAACACTACAATACCACCATAAGTAAACACTACAATACCACCACAAGCAAACACTACAATACCACCATAAGTAAACACTACAATACCACAATAAGTAAACACTACAATACCACCACAAGCAAACACTACAATACCACCATAAGTAAACACTACAATACCACCATAAGTAAACACTACAATACCACCATATGTAAACACTACAATACCATCACAAGTAAACATTACAATACCACCATAAGTAAACAATACAATACCACCATAAGTAAACACTATAATACCACCATAAACACTACAATACCACCATAAGTAAGCACTACAATACCACCATAAGTAAACACTACAATACCACCATAAGTAAACACTACAATACCACCACAAGCAAACACTACAATACCACCATAAGTAAACACTACAATACCACCATAAGTAAACACTACAACACCACCATAAGTAAACACTACAATACCACCATAAGTAAACACTACAATACCACCACAAGTAAACACTACAATACCACCACAAGTAAACACTACAATACCACCATAAGTAAACACTACAATACCACCACAAGCAAACACTACAATACCACCATAAGTAAACACTACAATACCACCATAAGTAAACACTACAATACCACCACAAGTAAACACTACAATACCACCATAAGTAAACACTACAATACCACCATAAGTAAACACTACAATACCACCACAAGCAAACACTACAATACCACCATAAGTAAACACTACAATACCACCATAAGTAAACACTACAATACCACCATATGTAAACACTACAATACCACCACAAGTAAACACTACAATACCACCATAAGTAAACAATACAATACCACCATAAGTAAACACTACAATACCACCATAAACACTACAATACCACCATAAGTGTTCGCTAATACCTCACCATAAGTAAGCACTACAATACCACCATAAATAGCAGTAATGGTGTACCACCTTTTCACACCTGCACTGATTTACTATTATTTCTTATAGCCTTTCATGTTTTTGATCTCTTTGCCTTTAAGTTTACCTGTGAGAGTCGTGGCTTCTCCTTTACGCCTCCCAGAGGACCAATACACCAGCTCTCTTGCGTTAGACCCCGGGGCAACTAGTCCTCCCTCGCCTGTTATTATAATTAGCTCCTTCAACCCATTGCTGGGTATTGTTTCCTCTTTATGATCTTGGTAAAATAAAAACAAGCCATTATTAAAGACAAATTATTAATGCTTTTATGAAGGTTAATTGTCTTACGTGATAAAAGGTAAGTTGTTGATATCATTTAGGTTGGCCGGTGTCTGGTGAGGGAGGTTAGATTTTTTTTAATTATCTGGAAAATATATGACGCGAATAACTTGATCCAGTAAAAGTCGAGAAGAAAATGACGGAAAAGTTAATTAAATTCCACACGATAATCGTAACTTGATTAAATAAGCATCTGGGTGAAAATTACTGAAGGGTTAATTAAATTTAAATGGTAAGCTTCAAGGATGTTAAATGGACATTGTTGCTGATGGAAACTGATCACTTCTCTCACTAGGAATCGAGGAGTCCTGGACAATGGTTAAGCAAATATACATGATAATTAACGCACCATTAGTGATGACTTATGACAATACAAACTCATGCATCATTTATATTACCTTCAATTGGGGTAATTAAGCTAATGTCAACATAATGTGTTGAGGGACTGTGAAATTACCGTCAAATGTTATTGTGTTTTGTGGTAATTGTGAGTTAAAACAAACAATAAATCTGACAAATTACACAGTCTGGTAGTTGTCGCTCTTGCTTTCCTATGGTATAAAATACATTAACTCAACATTAACTCATTAATTAAAGCAACATATATCATTATGTGATAACTTTCCTTGATGTATGGCTCTCTGGCGTCAGTGTGTGTCGTGTCCTTTCTTCAGCGGTATATAAACATCCCTGGAGACCCCCCCCCCCCAAGTCACCTCATACAAAGTGAAGATAACGAGATGATCACCAGGAAGAAAATAATAAGAAGAACAGCAATAAAAATGACACGTAGTAATTAGGAGAAAGACAAATAAAAGAGAATAAAAGAGGAATATAAACAAGGAACTTCTCGTGCAGGTTGAAACACTCACAAGAAAAAGTTGTATCATTATCATCAGAAACGTGTTTGAGCTCTTTACCACTACCAACTGTGAGAGAGATTTAAAACCATATCTCACTGTAAGGCGCCACAAAAGCCAAATAAGCACACAAAAGGAGGTTGATGAAACAGTCCAGACATGCTGCCAGATCCCTATAGATCCATACCAATTAAGACTGTCAACCTAACCTAAAGTAAAATAAACTAACCTAACTTAACCTAATTTTAAGACATTTATCACCAATATAGAACAAGAAAACCGTCATGGTGATATATATGGCAGTGTACTCGTCCAGTTCCTCATAAAATACCACGATAAAGAAGAATAGACACAACAGCCAACAGCAGCAGTTATCACCACAAACACCAGCATCAACAATAACAACAAAACTATCAATAACCGCATCAACAACACTAAAATAATAATGGTTGCTCTTCGTGTTACCGAGGATGGCCGACCCAAGGACCAACTAGGCGTGAATCTGTTAAAGGTGTAGAAGCTGTCGCCAACACAACAACCACCCCCTGAGTTAACGAGCTGCATGATTCAGTGTCAAGGAATAGTCCAAGAAGACCGGACAATTCGCCAACTGCACTGGCTCACCATTACCCTGGAACACGATCCGCAAATCGATTAACATCCAGGTTCCCAATTACTGCTGGGTAGACAGAGGCAAATGGCTTAAAGACACTTGCCCATAATTTCACCCTGCCCGGGGATCGAACCCGGCTCCGCTCGCTTACCAGACGAGCATGCTGACCATTATTACACCACAGTAACAGCGGCAACAGTAACAATATTAACAGCAGTAACAGTAACAGCAGCAACCATAAGCATGATGGTGGGGGACTTACCAGGTGCGTCACACAGATCCTACCTCAGATCTATTACTGACCCAGGTAGCTGTCCCAAGGTCTGAGGTGAGGGCTGAGAGGGAGGAGTGAGAGTTAGGGTGAGGGAGAGGGCCGAGGATAAAAGTTGAGAGGGAGGGGTGAGAGTTAGGGTGAGAGGAGCGGGGTGAAGGGTGAGGATGAGGGCTAAGGGTGAGAGCTGAAGGACAGAGCCGAGGTAAAGAAAAAAAAATACTCGTTCTAGGTTAATAACTTCTTTGACCACGTCTCTCTCTCACCCTCTCTCTCAAGCCGTCTTTGTTCACTCTGGTTCATTTCAGATAATGACCTCAGCCGTTCCCACAACTACCCAAGCCTCACCTTGACCCGAGTTACCCTTTGACCCCAGAAGTCCCTGAGCCCCGACACCCCCCCCTCCCCCGTTACGCTGACCAGACCTACCCCCTAATCCTTGGTCTCTCGGGTCATCCTAACTTGGTCAATTTCGGCAGCAGTCGTGAACTCTCGAGTAACTCAGAGTTTAAGTGAGAATCTCATTTAACTTCTGCCTCGATCTTCATCAACAGGTCCCCACACACGCGACCAAACACACACCACGCTTATGTTGTAATCCTTACTGTATTTCCAGTTAATTCCGTTTTACAACATTTTTATCATTATATTCCCCTAAGGAAACATCACTGGCGTACTAACAGATTTAAGACGAACCGTATTAACACGGCAAACAGTATTAAAACATTACGATGTGATGACCTTCATGATGTCACGTGACTGCTGCCGCCAACCACTAAATTAGTAAATAAATCTGCCATAAACCGACGTAAGAGGCAATAAACCTATTCCATGCAGAGAGGAATGTGTTTTATGTCTTAAATTCAACCCATAAAGTCATAAACCAAACATTAAAGAGAAATAATTTATATACCTAATTTCTCTCTTCGTTTGTTATTGTTCCTTAATATTATTGTCATCATTATAATAAGCCAATCAACTTCAAAGTCGCCATTAGTAATGTTCTGATATAGTCTGGCTTCAGGTAGTACTAGTCAACATATACTGAGACAAGAGCCACCATGGTTGTAGGTCACCTGAGAGTATTACACATGGGATGGTTTTGGTGATTCTTACTCAGTGTGGCAGCCAAGGTGTTGTACTATAAGAGTCACTGGTTCCCTCACACGGGCCGTCCCAAACTGAACCACCCAAACCCTCACCTCCTTGTCTACCAGAGACTTGGTATACTGAACTCTAATTCCTATAAGATCCATTCTAAGCTTTCTTCACACTCTACCTGCAACTTTACCACAGATCTATTTACTCTTGATTAAACCATTTCACAAACAGGGAGGGACTACCATCTGGGAAGATATTGGAAGCATAATATGTTGTCTAATGGTAGACCCTGTATATTATTATTATTATTGTTTTATTATATTTTCGCCCCCCGGGCCTTGATGTGGGTCATTAAAAATGACCCGTGCCCGGGTGGGCTAATGCCCTTAAAGAAAGAATCCTTAAAGAAACTTCAAATAGGATTTTTTTTTATTCTGTATCTCTATAAATAAACCTGAATCGCCTCCCTGGATCAACCTGTCTGGCTTGAGGATAATTGAACTCATACAGGCTTCCAACACACACTGCAAACCTCAACAAAAGCGAGAGAGCTATTACATATAAGTCATCACCTATTTAAATGTAAGGTATAAACCTATCTCTTGTTACACAATTATGCATATTAGTCATCTTTCTTATCCTGGATATACACGATAATGCTTCTATAAACTCTCTTGGTCATAAACATACATACACATTACATATCTATACATTCATACACACTCAAACATATATACACATTACATATGTATACATTCATACACACTCAAACATATATACACATTACATATCTATACATTCATACACACTCAAACATATATACACATTACATATCTATACATTCATACACACTCAAACCTATTTACACATTACATATCTATACATTCATACACACTCAAACATACATACACATTACATATCTATACATTCATACACACTCAAACCTATTTACACATTACATATCTATACATTCATACACACTCAAACATACATACACATTACATATCTATACATTCATACACACTCAAACATATATACACATTACATATCTATACATTCATACACACTCAAACTTATTTACACATTACATATCTATACATTCATACACACTCAAACATACATACACATTACATATCTATACATTCATACACACTCAAACATATATACACATTACATATCTATACATTCATACACACTCAAACATACATACACATTACATATCTATACATTCATACACACTCAAACATATATACACATTACATATCTATACATTCATACACACTCAAACATACATACACATTACATATCTATACATTCATACACACTCAAACCTATTTACACATTACATATCTATACATTCATACACACTCAAACCTATTTACACATTACATATCTATACTTTCATACACACTCAAACCTATTTACACATTACATATCTATACAATTATACACTATTCAATGTCCACATTCTACATTTATACACACACTATACATTCATACACCCAAACACATATACTTTAACCCACACGAGGAAATACCCCTCACCAAGACACACAATACACTTCCTCGCTCAATACACAAGATTCTTCCATATCCCCGCCTAGGAAGCCTCGGCTCAGGAAGTCGTTTCGTGAACAAATATAAACAGAACCACAAGAAAAACGAGATCCTCTACCCACTAGCCGAGGAGCCTTTATTTTCTTATTGCTATTATTCATACAAGGAAAATATGTGGAAAAATGGTACGTGTGTGTGTGTGTGTGTGTGTATGTGTGTGTGTGTGTGTGTGTGTGTATGTTGTTCAACTCTCACCCTCGGTACCTGAAACCTATACAATATACAATTCAGGAAACGACGCTATTTTTCTGAGAGGTTTTGTGGAAGAACTGTAAAGGACCTGGAGAGAGAGAGAGAGAGAGAGAGCTCAAGGGCGTGGAAAACCGCTGAGTAGCATCACAAAAATCTGCAAAGAAAACCGGAAAGAAAGCAAAGGACCTGAGAGGGGAACTAAGAGAAAGTAAAGATGCAGGCAACATAGAAAGGATGAAAAGAAAGCTACAAATGATGATCACCTCAGATTATCTTAGGTAACTGGAAAACTTGACCACAAATGATCACTTGATCAACATATCTTATGAGGCAGAAAGTGGTATTGTATGTAATATTTATGAGAATAATTGTATTCTTGCTTATTCCCTTCTTCTTTCTCTTAATTGTCTGGTCTTTCTTCTCTGTCACAACTACAGTATTTGAGTCAGTAAGTCAGGGTGTTCCGCCTGGCACTCTCCCATCCCCCTCCAACAACGTCATTAAATACAAATAAAGGACCACCTTCATGTGATGGTACAGTGTAAGAACCTCCCTCTCCTTCTCCCTCCCTCCCTCTCTCTCCCTCCTTCTCCCTCCCTCCCTCTCCTTCTCCCACACAATAATACGGTGTGTGTGCAGGTGAGACAAGGTGGATACAGTCTCTCTCACACAATATAAGTCATCATCCTTCAATATATATTTCCTACCTGTAGTCTACCTTAATGTATATAATTGCCTTAAATATTTAACATCATAAGCCACGCCTACAGTATGTTGTTTTGCCCATGAGGTAAATAAATAAATCAAACTTCTGGTCGGATGTTCCTAAAATGCTTCTCTTATGTAACGCCGTCATAATAATCCTCCAAGATGTGACGCAGTACATGTATAATTCTCCAAGATGTGACGCAGTAGTTGTATAATTCTCCAAGATGTGAAGCAGTACATGTATAATTCAATAAATACTGCCACCAACTCTAGACACACTGAACAACACCAGACAACCTAACCTAACACGGGGTTGCACATATAAATGGCGGTGTTCAGGGGTCGCTCTGTCATGAACAGGTGTTATCGAGTGTTGACAGAACGACGTCAGGAAAAAGTAAATGGAGCATGTTGTATGAAGTTGCATTCTATTTGCATTTTCTTGTGTGTGTGTGTGTGTGTGTGTACGTAAAACAGGGTGATATGCTTTTGTGATGATCCCGAATCTTGATAAAGTTGGGTACACAAACTGGCATAATTGAATCAAGAATTAAGGCGATGTCATTATATTCATCGTACATCACACATTAATTATGCATCAACTTTAGTATTATAGTAAAAGTCAGTTAACACTCAAAGTTGTGGGACACTCACAGTGTGGAAGTAAACACTAGACCATCACTCACTCATAGTGAGGCGCCACCCATGTGCTTGTTCACACATTACCGCGGCAGCTGAGCTTCCCGGTGGTACACGTTCTCCAGCACGACACAAGACCGTGCACATACATAAGAGATATCCTCAAGTGTCATGTTGACTACATCTTAGCCACCACCATGCAAAATACGTGTGTAAAATATACATATGACGTTGGTGAGAAACTAAAGCATTGTTCTCGAGGGAGACGCAGACTGACTGTGGGAATTTTCCGCCTTGTAAAACCTTTGAGAACAGAGCTTAGCGAGTGAGGAGGGTTGTCTCAGTGGAGGCCGGTGTAGCAGGCGTCAGCCACTCTAGGTGGGCTGGGCTCTAGAGTGCACGGTGGCTCATGGTGAAACACACACTAGAGTAATTTGCACCTTTACAGTGCCTTTTACCACCAGGTGAGATGCACTCTAGAGTGTTTTTCACCATAGTAGAGTGCATCTCACCTGACGGTAAAATGAACTGTAATGAAAAATCCAGAACTCATTATTCTCATTTCTGAGCATTAAAATTTTATTTAAGTATAATGTACATAATGCTAGTGAATGAGGAAAAAAATGATGATTTATTATTTTAATGGATATTGAAACTGGCGGCATTATGAAGGATTACTTAGAAAAGGAAAATACAGAAAGTATGAATTAAGCTTCCATATTGCACTTGAATCACGTCTGAGTCACGTCACGTCCGGTGTCTAGGTGCAAATTACTCTAGAGTCTAGTGTGTGTTTCACCATGAGGCACCGTGCACTCTAGAGCTTAGCCCACCTAGAGTGGTTGACGCCTGCTACACTTCACCTTCACTAGTCCCAAATATACTCAGTTGGGTGAAGTATTTGTCACTAGTGCACTTCACTCTCTTGACGATTATGAAGTTCTCTTTGTCTTGTCTGCTGGCGTTTGTTTTACTCCCAGGAGGAATGTGTCCTCAAGATGGTAATGAAGACACCATGTTTATTGTACAACAGTCAGTGTGTGTGTGTGTGTGTGTGTGTGTGTGTGCTTTAGAACAACCCGACTATCAAAAAAGTTCTCCCGTACTGCAAGTCTATAACCAGGACCCATGTCATCTTCAGCATAACTTTATCATTGATGCATAAATACAGGAAGATTCATAAATAAAAACTGTATTAACTTGTATAATATTTTATGAATTTCAGTAAAGTTTATGTGTGGATTTTTTTAGGGTTATTTACAACAAAAAATGATCGCCAAATTAAGAGCAGAACAAAACTACATTAAAATAAATTACAATACTGCAAAAGCAACAGTAATGAACGTCTTCGCTTTTAGAATTAAGTTTTGTAAAGCAATATAAACTTAGGCCAGTCAACTGTCCATTACAACTGTAAACATTGAGAGTTAAGATCATTAAGAAGTGTAAAGTTGGGCGAGGCAGCTGTTATTACACATTTTATCATGAAGAGTTAAGCTGCA
>NW_024714013.1:0-14319 GCF_018991925.1 Homarus americanus
CTCCACCTCCTTTCCTAATCTGCCTAACGGTATGGAATACAGGTGCCCCCCGACTTACGACGGGGTTAGGGACCCAAATGCAGGTTGTAAGTCGGAATGGTCGTAAGTCCGACATAGATTAAAAAAAATAAATATATACAACGAAATGCAGTACAGTAAAAGTAATAAATAATGAGGAATGGATACAGTGTGACTGAGCACTTACCTTTAATGTAGTCAGCTGAATGCACACGGGCCCCCCATAATTTTCTATTTACAGGTGTACATGGAGACTATATTAATTGGATGAAGCAGAGGAGGAGACAGGGCTGGGTGGGTCATCACTGTCGCTTTCTTCAGACAGGTTTATGTACTGTGGAAACTTGCTGGTTGAAGGTATTGGATCATCTTGAGGGAGTGAAGAGGCAGCACTGGTGGGGCGTGAGGAAACAGCACTGGGGGACTTCTTAAAATAGATGTCCTATTTATACTGCACAGTTTGCTTTTTCTTTTCATTGTAAATTTCTCTGTACCAAGCAAGTGCATCTTGGATCATTCTGTCAACTTTGGCATAACGCTCATAATTTTGATCCATGCCATCAAACATTTGCATTCCTTTATTAATTGTAGCAAATGCCTCTGCCATTTGCTTCACTGAAAACTTTTTGGGGGGTGCAGGTCCTTCTTCTACATTTAGACTGGTTTCTTCCTCTGCATCTTTGTGTGCTTCCAGTTCGATGAGATCTTTGTTGTTGAGCTCCTCTGCTACACTTTCAACCAAATGTTCAACATCTTCATTATCAATTTCTAACTGAAGCTGCTTACCTAACTCCACTATCTTGTTACTAATATCCAAAATAACTTCGTTTTCATTAAATCCTCTAAAACTGTTCACATATCTTTTCAGGATTTTCTTCCATATTCCATTCATGCAATGTTTTGTAACCTGATCCCATGCTGCACTAATGTTCTTTATACTTGACAAAACGTTGTACTCCTTCCAAAACTCTCTGAGCGTTTTCTCACCTTCAGTAGCAGCAACAGCCTGAGCGAAGGTCGTACGTAAATAATACGCTTTAAAGGCAGCAATAGCACCTTAATCCGTGGGTTGGATGACAGGTAGTGCTAGGTGGAATGTACACTACCCTAACATCACGGTGCATGTCGTCCAGGTGTGGTGGGTGTCCCGGAGCATTATCCAAAATCAGCAAAATCTTGAATGGAATGGAATCTGTTGTTGCAGGCAATACTCTTTGGCTCGAGGAATGAAACAATTCATGAACCAATCCTCAAACAGTACAATGGTCATCCAGGCTTTCTTGTTACTGCGATAAAACACTGGCAGTGTGTGCTTGCTGACATGTTTAAAAGCCCTGAGGTTCTCTGAATGATAGATCATGAAGGGCTTTAGCTTGAAACCAGCAACATTCCCCCCCCCCCCCAACAGAAGTGTAATTCTGTCCTTGAATGCCTTGAATCCTGGCATTGTTTTTGCCTCTTTGTGGATGTATGTCCGCTCAGGCATGCGCTTCCACAATAATCCAGTCTCATCCACATTGAATATTTGCTCAGGCAAATAATTTCCTTCCACAATCACATCATCTAACTCCTCCTTAAAAGCTTTGGCAGCACCAACATCAGCACTAGCTGCCTCTCCACCCACCTTAACATTGTGTAGACTGTAGCATTTTTAAAATCTATTAAACCACCCATGACTTGCTGTAAAGGTTTGCTCACATTCATCTCTTGCCTGCTCCTTCAGGCTTTGGAAAAGGCTTCTTGCTTTAGCCTGTAAGGTTAGAAGGCTTAAGGGTAAACGCTTCTGTGTTTGGTCTTCTATCCATATCACCAATAATTTTTCCATATTGTGAATAGGACCTTGTCTTTTCTTCGAAATTATAGTTCCCTTTATAGGTGTTGTTCCTTTCACTACATCACGAATACGTTCCTTGTCCTTCAGAATAGTGGATATGGTCGAGTGCGAGAAACCTAGGTCACGTGAGATTGTTGCTACAGTTTTTCCATTCTCATACTGCATTATTATCTTCATTTTCATCTCAAAAGTAATTGCCTGTCTCCTTTTCTTCGGAGCACCACCAGCACTCTCACTTTTACACTTTCCAGTCATTATAAAGTCAATTAAATTTGATAATAACGTAAGTACACAGCGTGATCAGTATAGGATATGATAGCCAAATACCAACTAAGCGCTGTACTGAGTGAGTGTAACTATGCGGTGACCCAAGCCAGCCATGTTCTCGCTCAGGACGGAAACGTTTCGGTATAGTAAATGCGCGCGTCATTTGAAAAAATTTTTGGTCACGACTGCGGCGGTCGTATGTGTGGACGGTCGTACGGTCAGAGCAGGTCGTAAGTGTGGATTGACTAAAGTTGAGTCAGTCGTAAGCCGGGGACTACCTGTAATTTGTAACCTGCAATTTGGTATTCGACAGGTAACTCACGTGAGTCTAGGTTTATCCATTTTTCGGTGAATGCTATTATATTGATTTTTTCGGTACATACTAACGCCCTGATTTCATCCATTTTGTTTCTCATATTCTACTGTTAGCGAAGTAGACATTTAAGTTAGTCGTGTTCTGAGTCCTCTCTTTGTCGCTTTTAGGTTTTTACTCCCTGCCTAATTTAGTTTTGTCATAATTCCTAGCACTATTTCCCTGTAACATTTCACTTTGTTTACCCACTCCCACTGCAGTCTCCTCCACCCCCGTGCTCATATGTTCTAGCAGTTTAAAGATTTCAACATCTTTTGAATTGCCCTCTCGAGAGACCCAGCCAGGGTTGCCACCCTATCCCTAGACAGAAGCACCCCCATCCCTAGCATAAAGGTCCCTTCTGCCATAGAAGTTGTCCCAGTTGTCAATGAATGGGACTGATATTGCCTTGCAATATCTGTCAAGACTGCCGTTGACACCAACTGCCCTTGACAACCTTTCATTGCCAACTCTCCTTCTAGGCAGGACACCACATATGATAGGGATCCCTCCCTTCGACCTAATACGTTCTATAGCTGTCTTGAACTTATCAAGAAGCTCCTCACTCCTACACCGGCCAATATCATTGCCTCCTGCACTAAGGCAGATAATTGGTTTTTTCCCATTACTAGACAAGATATTGTCCATCCTGTCAACTATATCCCCCACCCTAGCTCCTGGCAAGCACACCCTCATCCTATTTTTATTTTTACCACAAAAAGCTCTGTCCAGGTACTGAACCTGGGAATCGCCAACAATTAAGGTTTTCGTACCTTCCTTGTCAGCCTTGTCCCTGACTATGCTAACGTCCAATTGGTCTATCAAAGGACTGAAAGAGTTGGTACACTTAGCTGTTGTTGTTGTATCCTTGGTGGGTTTTTTCACCACCAGTTTGGTCGTCCCTCTCCTCACAACCTTCCATTCGCCTAAGTTTTCGTCAGACACGGGCTTTTCTTGTCTCATTTCTTCCTCCATCCTCGCTATCACTTCCTTTAATTTCAAGATTTCTTCCTTGGCCCTCTCTAACTCGGCCCTCTGAAGAGCACAACCCTGTTCACCAGTAGAACTAGCCATTACTGACAATTAATCCTCGGCTCAGCCTGTCGTGACCTTTCCTCTAGTAAGGAAACAGGTTTCATGGCAAAAATGTGGAATAGAATACTTATTCGGTTCAATAAAGTGAGCCTAACTCTGCAAAATGAAAGTGTGGATTTGCTGACAGTAACATCATTGCTTGAGTCTTTTGAGGAGTTCACTGAGAAACTGCGTGAAAAATTTGACGAGCTTGAAGATGATGCAAAGAACACCATGCCATGCATAAACCAACAATATCAGTATGAAGAAAAACTTCACGAGAAAACGAGAGAGATATTTTGATGAAAGTAAATCACAAGATGAAGAATTCACAGAATCCCCAGGTCAGATGTTCAGAGTACAAACTTTCACTCTCTCTAATCATAGATAAACTGTGGACTTGTCTTGCACAACGTAAAGAAGCTTATAGAGGGCTAGCAGATGATTTTGCATTTCTAAAATGTTTCTCAGATCAAAATAAAGAGCATTTGCCAGCTAGAGCAATCCATCTCACATCAAAATACAGAGATGATTTTGATTCTGATTGTGCTGATGAATTTGAACATTTTTATAATTTTATTATCAGATGCTCAAGTTCAGAAAACATCAGAATTTGGAAGCAACTTTTCCAAATGTCAGCATATCTTTGAGAATATATCTGTCATTGCATGTCATAGTGTGTGAAGCAGAACGCAGCTTCTCAAAAATGAAACTGGTAAAAAGTGAAAGGCGTGCTACAATGAGCCAAGATAAGCTGAACTGCCTTGCCATCATGTCCATTGAAAGCGATCTAACACGTGTGATTGACTTTGAAGATGTGGTTTCCCAGTTTGCTGCTATGAAAGCTCGAAAGGCTAACTTTTAGTTTAATACATCTATAAAGTACTGTACTTCATCTAGTTACAGTTGTTTCTTCCAGTAAATTAATTTAAATCATACATTCTGATTACTACAATTTTGTCAGATTTTATTTTATTGAAAGGTAAATTTCTGAGTAATCTAATTACGACTGCTGGTAATGAATGTATGCAACTTAAAACTTAAAGAGAAAACACTTGAAATAGCCTTATAGTTTATTTTATAAGTTGAATTCACCCAAAAAAAAAAAATAATAATAATTAAATAAACTTTTTATTTTGAATTTACTATGTCTTTCTTTTTCCTGACAAAAGGTAGGGGATGGGGTAGGGGGGCCCCCTTCTCAATAAAGTGCCTGGGGCCCTAGATTGTTTTGATGTGGCCGTGACTGTAAGTAATTTCTGTAGAGTTTTTTTTTTATGTGTTTACACTGTTCTAAATACTTACAGGTCTTGGCTCGCCCACTGTTCAGTCCACATACACCGGGAATCAACAGGTCTTCAACAAGTGAGGAGTGGAGCCCTTGCCTTGGCATCATTAAGTGTCACTCTCCTCCACCTGTGTTTAATAATAAGCTGGTGACATCTTCAGCTGCCAAAAGTTCAAGGGAAGAGGATGATTGTAATGGAGGTTTTCCTGGTAATGACACACAATGGTTCAGAGTAAGAGCTGTTGCAGGTAGGAGAGAATCTATTAATGAGGAGGATTGTGAGATGATGAATTTCTCTGGAAGTAGAAATGATTGTAATGTACATTTAAATGAAGGGGATAGACACCCCCAGGACACCTCAGTGGACATTCAATACAGTTGGACTAAAAAGCGACCAGAGAGAACAAGCACACCAATACCACAGCCGGTAAAGACTTCATTGTGTGCGCAACAGCTGAGTCACTCGGGTAATTCCCCAGAATCGCTACAACACTCACAGGCAATTAAGGTAACCCAAATAGATTTACCTGATAACAAGATTAAAGGTACAGACATTATGGAGACTCCTAGGAGAAATATGAATATGAGGGATTGTGTTGGTTCTAACAATTTACACATATCTGTTGAGTCAGATGCTGAAGAAGACTCATGTGACTTTAAGGAAAATCCCCTTGATCTAATATGTTCACCTGTTAAAAAAGTGAAGCCCAGGAACAGTATGTGTGTGTTGAAGCGACCAGAGAGAACAAGCACACCAATACCACAGCCGGTAAAGACTTCATTGTGTGCGCAACAGCTGACTCACTCGGGTAATTCCCCAGAATCGCTACAACACTCACAGGCAATTAAGGTAACCCAAATAGATTTACCTGATAACAAGATTAAAGGTACAGACATTATGGAGACTCCTAGGAGAAATATGAATATGAGGGATTGTGTTGGTTCTAACAATTTACACATATCTGTTGAGTCAGATGCTGAAGAAGACTCATGTGACTTTAAGGAAAATCCCCTTGATCTAATATGTTCACCTGTTAAAAAAGTGAAGCCCAGGAACAGTATGTGTGTGTTGAAGCGACCAGAGAGAACAAGCACACCAATACCACAGCCGGTAAAGACTTCATTGTGTGCGCAACAGCTGACTCACTCGGGTAATTCCCCAGAATCGCTACAACACTCACAGGCAATTAAGGTAACCCAAATAGATTTACCTGATAACAAGATTAAAGGTACAGACATTATGGAGACTCCTAGGAGAAATATGAATATGAGGGATTGTGTTGGTTCTAACAATTTACACATATCTGTTGAGTCAGATGCTGAAGAAGACTCATGTGACTTTAAGGAAAATCCCCTTGATCTAATATGTTCACCTGTTAAAAAGGTGAAGCCCAGGAACAGTATGTGTGTTTTGAAGCAGAAATACTGTACAGAAGATGTCAATATTCAAGAAGACCAAAAACTGCCTAATGTGTATGATCGTGATGATAAAAACTTGCTCAAAATAGTTGATGAGAAACCACCAGTCAGGAGTGAATCCACAAAGGAAATTTTGGCTGCATGTAAGGTATCAGAATTAGGGAGAGGTGACAGTGAAAACACAAACAGTCTCAGAAAGAGCGACAGGTCCAGCGCTCAGAAATTTCCAACACAACAAAATATTTGTGAAGGAAATGTGGCTTTAAATACAGAACCATTGAGCAAAAATGTCGATGGAGATAAACTTGAAGTTGTTGCATTAAAAAATGTATTCTCTGCTGCTAAGAATCAAAGTGCAGACAGTGGTCAGTATCCCTCAGACATGGAGACACCATTCAAAATTTCTAGATTGTCTAGATTGTTTAGAAAAAGACAAGTGCCTCCAGGATCTTATTCAGTACCACTGTTTAACAGAATTCCATCTTGTAAGAATATGGACTCAAACCAGGATTCTCCTGACACCTTGAACACTGTATCTTCCGTGTCTTCTGACGCTAAAAGTATTTTGAACAAATTATCTCTACCCAAGAAAAAAAGATCATCTGGTAAGTTCATGTATCCCACAAAGCCAGAAGAAGGTTATGAAACACTTCAGATGAAGTACATAGAATCAATTGGATTGACTGAAAGTAATAAAAGTTCAGTAACAGAACTTGAACCTTCCCCTGCCAAAATACACACTGCCAGTACAGAGAGTGCATCCTCCTCATTTGTGACTGACATTCATACCATTGCCAAGAGGCAATGCAATTTCCTCTCTCTCACAAACCTTGAGAAAGATTTAAGATTTGAAAGTGGTTATATGCAAAAACAAATTGTAAATTCTCATTTGGACAAAGAAAACAGGACCACACCACCTCCAGGATACCATGAGGTGCCTGTCAAATTGAACGGAAGACATCAAGTTGAAAGCCAGCAAAAAGACTCGAGATCACCACCCATTGCACTGCTGGCTGTTAATAGTGCAGTGAGTACAGGACCTGTGATTAAGTCTGACCTTTTATTTGATGGTGGTGTTTCTGTCAGGATCAAGGAAGATAAGAAATTGGCCACAACACACACAAATCTGCCAAACATTACAACTTGTGAAAGCCATAAAACATTGAATTTTGTTCAGGGTTATTCAAAGATGGTGGTGTCAGGGTGTGAACACCAGATGCCTTCCAAAGTGTTATCAGCAGACATGATACAAAACAGGGAAGAACGGCAGAAAAATGAGGAGCCAGAAATGGTCATCTGTGAGGCTCGGGTTGTACCTCAGAAAGAAGAAAGTGTTTTAACAGTTTCACAATGTCCCGATAAGAAAGAACAACATGGAGTCTTGAAAGAAGAAGAGACAAGTGAGATTATGAATGACAGTCTCAATGATATTGATTTTTCAGAAATAGAAGAAAACTTTAGTGTCCCAGTAAAGGATGAAGGACTCACTGAGAGAAACAATGATTTTATCAAACGATCATCACAGGGGTGTAATACAGCTGGCCTTGAAGTTGATGATGGATCAAGAAACAGTAATGGTGGCAGGGCAGAAAAAGCTTACTCTCACAATACTAATTTTTGTGGCTTTTTAACAGGTAACGGAAAGCCGACAAAAGTGAGTAAAGAAGCCTTGAATTATGGTAAAAGGTTGTTAGATGAAATTACATTCGATGATGAGTCACATACTACAGATGACCAAAAAAATTGTGGCCATGACACTCATAAAAAAATAAAGTCCAATAAAATGAATCATGAATCCTTAGCATCGTCATCCAGTCTAACTAACTCTAGAGGCATGTATGGCTTCAATACTTGTAGTGGTTTTAGAGTGAAGGTGAACCCAGTTGCTGTAGAGAGAGTACAGAAGTTGAGGGAAGAGAGTGAGCGAGAGGGATCTGAAGTGAAAGGCGCTGATCACTCCAAACACTTGAGTCACGTGTTAAGACAAAAAAATTTAGGAATTGTACCTGATGATGGAGGCAGCAAGTCACTGAATACTAGTAAAGGTGCCCATGTTAAAATTAATGAGTCTTCACTGAGTGGAACTGATGGAACACATGATAATGAAAACCATGTAGACAATAAAACAGAATCTGTTAATACAAATAATAGACAACTTTCCTGTCTGAAGACATCTTCAACCACTGTGAGAGGATTCCAAGGTTTTTCTTTAGCCTCTGGGTTAAGAGTCAACACTAGTCAGCAGGCTTTAAAGAGGTCACGGTTGTTGTGGAGGGAGTTTTATGAAGATGAAGCTAAACAAGTAAATACAAATACTGATAAAAACTCAGAGACTGGAAAAAGTTTGCAAAGTTCATTAAAGTCACAAGGGTTTGACAAAGCATGTCTGGGTGTTCCCGCTCCCAGATCTGAACAGCAAGTTATACAGTGGTCAGAAGAGGCTGTTAGTGTGTTTGGAGGGAATTCTAAAATTGCTAACTGCAGAGCTTCACCTGTATTCCAGGCAGGTCGGGGAACAAATATGAAGATTAGCCAGAGTGCCTTAATGAGGGCTAAAGCACTAAAGAATAGAACTGAAGACTTGGGAAGCTCTGGGGAATCTATCCATGCTGCACAAAAAATGTCACAGAAAAGTATAGGAAGAAATATTGAACCAATAGTAAAAAATGGAAATTGTTCATCAGAGAAAATGGAGCAACACACTGCTTTATGTATTAGACGTAAAGACATGAACCTAATTGAGACAGGGAGCAGTGTTGATCAGAGTGAACAGTTAAAAGGAGAAAGTTTCAGAAGGGTGTCAATGAGAGTAGCCGCCAGTGTCAGAGCCAAGAAACTGTGGCAAGAAAGGAACAGTGTGTCTGCTGTCCCAGAGAAGACAAGTAGATTAAATTTAAACAGTGGAAACAAATCCTTATTCAAATCTGAGCAACCTTTTCCTGAGCAAGTAATGGAAAATCCCATTGACTTTGTTAGTACTAAGGGAAGTATGGGTACAGTATTATCGCCAAGGGAGGAAGTCAAGCTAACTGAAGGAAGAAGTGATGTAAGGAGATCATCACTGATGTCTGACACTGTCGTTCAGAACAACAATGGATTACTGTGCTCAACTGACTTAACTAGAAGAAGCCAAGAAAGTGAAGAACCTTCCCTGGAAGGTAGAGGGTTCATTACAGAAAAAAGGAATATAATGGCTTTAGTTCAAGATAGTTCAATAGAAAGAAGGGATTCAGACCAAGAGATTGGTGAGTCAAAGGAAGTAAAGACAAATAATGAACTTTCTAAAAGAGAAAGATCAATGATGACAGCAGAGAATAGGTTGAATGCATGTGTGAGAGGCTCTGTAACACCTGGATTATTAGATAATAAACCAAGACCTGCCTGTAACATAGACACTCTCAAAGTCTCCAAAGACTTTGTAGAAGAAAAAGGTTGTAGTACTGAGAGTATAGGGCCAAGTATTAGTGGTGAGATGGAAGTATCTATGCCTGTTGGTGGGAGCAAAGCAGCAGTTGAAGAACCTCTTAGTAAACCCATCACTCCTGAGGAAGATTCGCTCAGAAGTCCCTCACCCATATTAGGCTCACAGAAAATTAACTGGAAATATATAAAAAGTGATGGTAGTGTTCATAAATATACTATTGTTGATATCGGAGCACCAGCACAACAAGAGTTTAGGGTTGTTAAGCCAGAGTATGATCATTCAGAGGAAAACAGAGAGCACTCTATTATAAAATCTTGCTCCAAGACCGATGCTCTGAGGGACAGAGGCAAAGACACTCTCACATTAGATACCCAAGAAATTACTGAGATCACTGAGGCTTTTTTGAAGGATGATCCATGGGAACAGGAGGAAGCAGAGGAGGATCAAGTGACTGGAAGGAAACGGTCACAAGATAGTGTACACGAGACCATTGTCGGGCAGCCAAAGAGGCAGAGAACAGCTGCACCTGTTGACCACACACTAGTACCAAGAGGAAGCACGAACTTACAAGGTAATAATTACAAGTTTTATATTTTGGTTTAATTCGCTTCAGTGTGGGATTATAGGTGTTATATCAGTAGTATTACCTTAGTGTTAATTTTTTCTTTGTTTAGCTGGATATTTTTGCATTATTTAGTAAATGAAGCAGTTGAAGCTGAGAGAGAGATGTTAAGGAAGACACAGGCCAAGTTGATCCAGCATAAAGAGAAGCATCTTGTCCACCCCATCCCAGGATCTCTGTATAAGATGAGAAGTGAGAATAAGAAGAAGAGGATAAAACTTTCTTCACTTGGAACCCTAAAGGTAAATGTTCACCAGCACTTGACAAATGTAGATGCCATGTTATCATTTACTATTTGAATATACGGTACTGTACTGTACTGTACTGGTCCTGACACAAGCATGAGACTTACATAGGCATAAGATGTTCATTATAAACTAGCCACTGATCCAGGTTCGCTTGGTTGATGGATTCAACTGAAACAAAGGCCACTTAATACTTTTCTTAAGAAAATCCTAATAGATAAATTATTTACCCACATTAAATATCAATGTATGTACTGTATCTGTATTCATTTCATCATCTGAGTACTCTAATTTATCATGCCTTTTTGACATTTAATTATCAGTAATATTGTATTAGAGTGAATCCCCTTTAACCCAGACTTAATAAGGTCCAGGTTTAGTGAAGTATCAGATTTTTGGGGACTGTTTCCAAAGGACATAAAATAGAACCATTCATGACTATTTCAAGTACTGTTCAGGGTATAAATTTACTGCCAGCTTATGAGCTTTAACTACATGAAAAAAATACATTGGCATATCATTACATTACATTAGCATACTAAAACAAGTCCCAAGGCCAGGGTGTAGGGAGTGTAGTGTGAGACTCAGAAGACAGTAGATTTCTTGTGGTGGGTAAAATGGTGTCTATTAAACCTGAAGTAAAGACACTTCATCTTACAGTATACTCTCGATTTAACAGAATCCAATATAACGAACCCTCAATTTAGCAGAAGGCATTTTTTCATAATTTTTTGCTTGATTTAGTGAACTAGTTTGCTAAATTGAGATTAATTCTGTTAATACGCTCACACCTACAGAGACACCTCAAACACAAGATACAGTAAAACCTACTTCAGCCTTCGACAAATGTACTAAATGTATAAAAACGATAAATAATGATATAAAGCAATTACTGGAAGAGCTGAGAAAATAACGATAAAATCACTCCAAACCTTTCTGCTCCGGGCCTGGGGACAAAGGCTCCCAGCGTTATGAAAGACTGCACCATGTTTAGCTGCATCCTCACATGGTTGGTGCTTTGGGTGGGAAGAGTGAGGTGACATGCCAAGACACTTACACAGCACATTAACAGCACTACTAAACTATTGTCTTATAACATTTGACTATAATTTTTATTTTAAAATTAATTGATACATGATGGCTCAATTTGCTACTTTTGCACTTAGACAACTGCTCAGTGAATAAACCAGGGCCTATGGAGACACATTATACATTAGCAATGTCACGAAGCTTTGCGACTGCAACCACAATACATAAATTATCACAATCTGTACGCAAATGTACTAAGTTAATTACTAAAAATTTTATGTCTAGTGTAAACTATGGGATGTTTATACTTAAATTAATATGAATCACACAAAATCATGAGAACTAAGATGATGGACGATTCAATATAAGAAATTGGAAGATATGGGAAGCATAATGTGTTGTTTAATGGTAGACCCTGCTGCCATATTGTGACTAAGTCCCAGGTTTCTAATCTGACTTTCTGCCTCATTTACACACAATTGCAGGGTCTCAATTGTTTCTCTTAATATTGACAACACAACATACATATAGGGGGCGCCGGTGGGTAGAACAGTACCGCACTTGCCTCTCAAGCGAGATGTCACGGGTTTGATTCCCGGTCCGGTGAAAAGTTGTTCGGACACACTTCCCAGCCTCCCTTGGTCCCTGTTCACCTAGCAGCAAAGTAGGTACCTGCTGTAAATCGAAAGTTGCGAATTCGTATTCAGGGACAAGTTGTTGGAGCTTCCAATAACTTGCTTAGCCATAAACCATTGACTCTTCAGGCTTCTACGCCCTTGACTCATGAGACATAAAAGGCAAGCATGAACTTAGCATGCTTCCCTGTTGGGCGCTGTAAACGCTTCTGCGCTTCACCTTACACAAGGATGTAGGGGGGTGGAAAAAAAAAAAAAAACGTTTTTTTCTAAAAACCAGTTTTTGTGATATAGCTCGAATGCGACGTCAGCAAATGCTACCTAGGTATGTTAATTCCTAGCCAATTCGCCAGGCCAACATACAGGCAATTAAAACATCTAATAATTACTTCAGTAATATTAGGAGGACACGTCACTACCGTATATCACGGCCTATAAGGCGGCGGGGTGCATAAGACGCCCCCCCCAAATTTCCATTTAAAAAGTAGCTTTTGAGCTCTATTTGCTGTATAAGACCAGTACCCCAAATGTGACACTTACCCACTGACTCAGTAGTCCTTTACCAACCATCCTTGATTTTTTTAAATAAGGCCAATTCACTTCAAGTAATGTCATCAAATTATACCCGCTGGTGTAGTGTAAACACTAGTGACGTCACTGAAGCGTGGTGGGAGTGTTCCCTCGTCTCGGTGGTGTGACTATTTATACAACATGTAGTTCAACAGCAACCACCGTATTCTAATTGTGATGTTTCATTAGGATTTGAGTGAAAAAGGTTACCAGTATGTACTTACTACATACATTTATTACACAAATATATATATATATATATATATATATATATATATATATATATATATATATATATATATATATATATATATATATATATATATATATATATATATATATATATATATATATATATATATACTGAATATACTATGTACAAAAAATGAATGTTCAATGAATTATTTATGGTGCATTAGGGTACTAGCCACTTCTGATGGGCTATAAATAGCCTTCTTTATCTCCCCTCCATCTCACCCTGAGCCAGACGGAAGGGTCTTGGTAAATAACATGTTTATTTTCCATTTACTTTAAATAAATTTACCGAATTATTTGTTTTATTTATTTATTTATAATATACTGTAATATATTAAACACACTGTAATTATTTTCTTTAATTTATAAACTGTTTTGCGACAAAGGAATGTTCTCCAGTAGTGTTTCATTAGGATTTGAGTGAAAAAATATTACGTACTTACACAATTGTTCCTCTTACTTTGACAACACAACATACATACAGTATATTATTTCTCAGTTTTGATCTTTTTTTTTTTAATTTTTGTATTTATTTATAGTTAGTTACTTAAAATAAGGCCAATTCACTTCAAGTAATGGCATCAAATATTACCAGCTGGTGTAGTGTAAACACTAGTGACGTCACTTGAGCGTCTGTAATTAACCGTCGATAGTTTCAAGAATTAATGCACTTTTCCTTTCTTGTCTCCTCACTGGCAAATGGGGGGGGCGTGGGGAGGGGTGTGTGATGATAGCTGTGTTTATTACAGGGGTATAAATCTCTTTTACGGTATGTTAGACAGGTTTATAATACATTTTTATTATTTTAATATACCGGTAATCTTAATTTGAATCCAGCTTGCCAAACGTAAGTTTCAGTATAAAATAATTAGTGGTAAGACCTTGTGAGTGGGTTACGATGTTTTCATCACCACTCTTGACACACTAAACCACAATATTTAAGAGGTAAGAATACTAAAAACTTGGTGGTTTAGACGACCCCCTAACTTTGGGCAGATTTTTTTAATGTTCAAATTTCGTCTTATAGGCCGTGATATACGGTATATATATATATATATATATATATATATATATATATATATATATATATATATATATATATATATATATATATATATATATATATAAAATTCTTACCTCTTAAATATTGTGGTTTAGTGTGTCAAGAGTGGTGATGTAAACATCGTAAGCCACTCACAAAGTCCTACCACTAATTATTTTATACTGAAACTTACGTTTGGCAAGCTGGATTCAAATTAAGATTACCGGTTTATTAAAATAATAAAA
>NW_024714014.1:0-33081 GCF_018991925.1 Homarus americanus
TGGTAGTATGTCGCTGGCCTTCGGGTATATAACCGCAGGCGAGAGAAGGCGTCCTCCATCGCGTCTCTCCCGTGTCCCCAGGTATGTAGCTGTGTTTCTCCACGGTATATTCATTAAGTTTGATTTAGTCATTGTAGTGAATTATCAGTGTTCATGTTGTGACTGTGATTGTCATTGGCCCAGTGTAAGTAATGTAAATAATGTAGTCTGACGTTTGCCAGGCGAAGAATTGTTGTGTTGAGTTGTCCATGCTTCCCTCCATAATCGTCCTCTCCCATTGTCCCAGGTACAGGGGTGGGGGCTTAATGAACACCGACCGGTCGCTCGAGCCGGTGGATATTCAGCAATGATAGCATATATGAGCGATGGCGCTGATTCGGTATGATTAATCTGTTCACTGCCTCGTGGAGCTAGACCCCCAGACTGCGCCATGTGTCTGGCTACGATCACAGCAGCGGTCGTGAGCCCCAGTGTCTCTCCTGGAGGCATTCCTGTATTGTATTTACTGATGTTTATGTATATGTTTGGGATATTAATTGGAAATAATTATCCCATGTTGGATGATGGACATGTATGAGTTGGTTTCAGTAATAACATGTTGAGTACCAAAGGGACCATATGTCAGTTGGTCATGTATGCAATGAAATGTATCACCAGTAATGTGGGTGAAGTAAGTACCACTGGGATTGGCAGTTGAGAGAAAGCCAGGAGTTGTCAAGTAACTATGTATATGTAACACCAGTAGGTTATTAATGGAAATTACAGGATCGAGTAATTGCAGTTGAGTAAGCGAGGAGTTGCACCTTGAGGTGATATGTTAATATCTTTTTCCTTTGTGTTTCATATTAATAAACCTGTTCTTTAAGTGTTTTAAGTGTTCATTTTCACTACAGTAGTTCATCTTTATTTCCGTCCAAGTGACTTGATATCAATTACTATACTTCGTGCGGCCCACCGTGCTACAAGAACTGGTTATGTGGTAACCAGTGAATTTAAGTGAAGTACAAGAACAGCTAGTAAGATAAGGGTGGGCAGTGTGAATAGAAATCATAGCCCTTACATTTAGAGTTTTTTTTTTTCTATTAGCCACTTAACAGCAATTAGCCATTTGGGCGGTCTAACCATATCTCGGGCATAGGCCCAGTTGGGTCTATGTCCCAATCTTTGAGTTGTTCCTCAGATGTTATTGCATTATGCTGGCGTGCTGTAGTGGCCAGGTGTCTTATCTTAGTATGGGCACACAAACGTAATGCGTGCATGTAGATATCTCACTCAGGAATGGTGGAATAGAAAACTCTCTCGTTTTTGTATATACAGTATTACCCGCCTTGGTTTCATAAGCGTTTACCGTATCGCTGGAAACTGAACTTTCATAGCGTTTTTTCCTGCGTATCGCGCGTGAGTGTCGGCTCGAGACTATTTTAGATTCGCCCACCCCCACCTGCCTGACTGCTTGTTTTAGCTCATAAAATTCATACTAAATTACCCAGCAGAATATAATTTACATTGCTGGAATTCTTACAATATGATGATCATTTGAATATAAACATCATAGATTTTGCATTAGACATACAAATTTTGAATATAAAGTTTATTCTGAGTAAATATATTTATTTTTGTGCAAATATGACATTTATATTCAAAATATTCCTGGAAGCACAAGGAATCCAGCAATGTCAATTATATTATCTAACTTTAGTTTGGTATTATTTATTACTAAAAGGGTAAATATTCTGGTTTTCCCACATCTGGTGGGGGAGGAAGGACAGACCAACCATCTGTTACAGTGTGAAGAATATTTTTTTTTTATTAACTGAAGATATTTGTTTAGCTCATAAAATTCATACAAATTACCGGTCAGAATATAATTTACATTGCTGGAATTCTTATAATTTGATGATCATTTGAATATAAACATCATAGATTTTGCATTAGACATACAAATTTTAGATGTAATGTTTACTCTTGAGTAAATATGTTATCTTTTGTGCAAAATATATGACATTATATTCAAATATATTCTTAGTCTTACAAGGAATCCAGCAATGTCAATTATATTATCTAACTTTAATCTGAGGTATTATTTAATACTAAATGTTAATTAGTTTTTCACCCAACATCTCTTGAAGGGAGGATTGGTGGGGGGTGGGGAGGTTGGGACTGACGTGGGGTTGGAAGAGGGTAAGGCAAGTTGGGGTACTGATTGACAGATAGTGTAGTGAAGAATTTTTTTTTTTATTAACTGAAGATATTTGTTTTAGCTCATAAAATTCATACAAATTACCCGGCCAGAATATAATTTCATTGCTGGAATTCTTACAATTTGGTGATCATTTTGAATATAAACATCTTAGATTTTGCATTAGACATACAAATTTTAGATATAATGTTTACTGAGTAAATATGTTATCTTTTGTGCAAAATATATGACATTTATATTCAAAATATTCCTGGTCTTACAAGGAATCCAGCAATGTCAATTGTATTATCTAACTTTAGTTTGAGGTATTATTAAAATTTAGTGGTTTTCCCCCAAAGATTTCTCAGGGAAAAGAGCCAGCAGTGTTGGGTGAAGAGGAGTGAGGTCATTATTTGAATGGACATTAACTTGTTGACTGTATTTCTCTATTTCTCTTAAGTATTAATTGTGTGCATGTACCATCATAAAATTAAGATGTTATTTTACTAGAACATAGGTATTGTGTGGGAAAAAGTGGAGTTTGAGGATGGGCAGTTTCTATTGGAATTTATCCCATATGTTCTGTTGTTCATAATGCGGTTTCACTTATACGGTACCCTGTGGGTTTATTGACCGCATTAAGCGGGGTACTACTTAATGTTGTACAGCACAGTGCTTAGGAGTGACTAGGTGGAGAAACTTGCTCCAGAGGTGTAGGGCGAGAGGTTTCTGAAGAAGCTGGGTGGTGGGCTGTGAGAGATGTTGCTGGTCGGTAGCGAGTGTAGAATGGTCCTGGCCAGGCATGGCGTGTTATACAATTTACGAGGATCAGGATTTGGGGTGGCGTGGCGGAAGAATGACTCCTGGCCGGCTTAGCGTAAAGTGTGAAACGCTCTGATCTGAGCTGGAGGTTGAAGGTGATCAGGTCGTGATGGTACCTCGTCCTGCATGAACCCTGAGTCGCTAGGTGTAGCTGGCTGTCACGCTGATTAGTTGTGGCGCGGAGCTCAGTTGGAGAGTTGGGGAGGCCACTACAATACCATTCCCCAGGATGCTACAACCAGGTTCCTTCTCACTGGGTGAACAGAGACAACGGGTGTAAAGACCTGCTCTGGTTTCTCACCCTGCGGTGAATTCGAAATTTTAGGACTCCACAACAGTAAGAAGGTACCTTATGATTCGGTATATCTCCGTTAGCAGGAGATCCTCAACCGAAACTCTCCGATGGCGAATTCAATTTTCTAAGGGGCACATTTTCTGGATAATTCATAAAATTCCCTATACGGAAAATTCTGGGGCGGGGAGTTTTTCGGCTTTGAGAGTCTTTTCATTACCGGGAAATCTCTGGTTCCTGGAAGTGATCTGCACGATAGTTCAGCTAACGGATATCACTGTACAGTACCTTATATTATGCTAACACCTAAGCGGGGTCTGTGGCAGCACCCGTAAGCAAACGTTAATATTTCTACAACAAACCTTATAAGTATTCAAACCGAGTGGGATAAATAGAGACTATAATAGTATTACAGATTATTGTACAGTAAAGCCATTAATGGTAAACAAAAAAAGTGAGATGGATCGAGAACATAGCGTATGTACAGTAAGTCGTACATGTGAAAACTATAGTCATTGATCTACATAAGAATATCAAAGCAACATTTATTACTGTTCATATATGCATTAATAAATGTTTCTCCATTTAAAAAAATCTACTCACCAGTGGTGGTGAAGTCTAAAACACAAGGACAGCCAATGATGATGTGCGAGTTTTTACCTCAGATGAATTCATCAGGTTCAACTCTGGCTGAAGCAGCGGGCTCAACTCTGGCTGAAGCTGTAGCAATGTTTACCTATTTTTCAATAGTTTATGGTCATCAGAGCAAAACTTCAACAACTTGTCTTCTTTCTGTTTCTTTAAGTCATATACTATGTACTGTAGTTCTCACCTAACCATATTCTTCAGTAGACGCCACATCAAGCTTCTGTAACAACTGTATTATGAGAGATGCTCTTTTTATTCTCACTGCTTCAACTATATAAGGGATTCATTCGCCCTAACTGGTACTGCTGGGGTGGCTCTTCAGCGTATGATAGGGTGGTGGAATCAAAAGCATTTGTCTTATTAACTCTCCTCTTTAGTTGACAATCTCTCTTCCCTTTCTGCCATGCAATGTTGCTTCCTCTCTCTCTTTAAAAGGAACTTTACGGGCAATGTTGGGTGGATATGGGATCCCATGTACCGAAAGCAGGCGTGGGCTGCATGCTGCGCACCTTGCGCCCATAGTGCCAGTGTCTCTGTGGAAGTCGGTCACTAAAATAACCCATTATAGTACATCCTTCTTTCCTCACACAGCCAAACTAGCGGAATCCTCTGCCTTCCTCTGTTTTCGAAACTCATACAATCTCTCACTTCAAAAGCTGGTTTTCGGACACACACACACAACACACACACACACACACACACACACACACACACACACACACACACACACACACACACACACACACACACACAGTCAATTTAATTTCTTGTTATTTTTATTTTTGTTCAGTCCAGAATGCAATGCCTGTTTATACCTAGGTATGTTAATGCCTAGCATTAACGTTTAGGCCAACATACAGACAATTAAAACATCTAATAATTACTTAATAAGTAATATTAGGAGGACACGTAGCTACCTGGCATTTAATTGCAGTTCTCAAAACCCTTCCTGCCGCCACCCATCATCCACGACCTTCATCTCTTGCCTCAGAGCGAGCAGTAAATAAAGTCAACTCTCGAGGGTGAGATGGGTGGGTTATGGACGTCGCATTCGAGCTATATTACAAAACTGGTTTTAGAAAAAAATGGCTTTTTGTTTCAAGCTGGAATGCCAGCGTCTAAAAATACCCGAGCAAGAGGTGGAGAGGAGGTGACTTTTGCATACAAGGCTCCCCTGACTGAGTCCAGATTATGTAATAAACCGTTTGGAATACAGTCAGCCCTTCACGAACGTGGGTTTAGCATTCACGGATTCGCAAATACGCGGATTGCCCCGCCGGAGAATATTCTGCATTGAAATGTGAAGTACATTCAAATGCGCGCCATTCAACTTCGGCGCGCAGTACGAACCGGGACACCACCGCTCCTGCAACCTCACTCACACACACACACGCTCCCCTCACTCAGTCAGTCTCGCTGTAACCACGTGTTGACATCAGCATTGTGTTGCAAAATATTACATTTCCATGAATGTATGATATCAAGCACAGTATGAATAGAATATCACTAATATCAGAGTATTTTAACCGAAAAGTACATTCAAATCTCCGCCATTCAACTTCGCGCACCGGTACGAACACAGGACGCCGCTTCCACAACCACTGCGCCGCGCACGCCGCACACACGCACTTGCGCACACCACGCACGCACTGCACACACACACACACACACACACACACACACACACACACACACACAGTCTCGCTGTAACCACGCTTATGTTGACAGCATTATGAATTTAAAAATATTACATTTCCATGAATGTATGATATATCCAAGCACAGTATGAATAGAATATCACTTACTAATATAAAATATTTAACGAAAACCACTAAAAACAGTAACATATCTTTGGGCTTGCTCCCGGAGGATTCGTAAAAGTCTCTTGTTTTGCGTCATGCTATCTACTGCATTTGAAATACATCACGTTTTCAGCTGGCTTCCTATATTTATTTTGAAATTCATCATTCAGGCACAGTTTGGGTAAAATATACATGTGCTGTAACATTTTTTAACTAAGCGATTAGAAAAAGCAAGTACCAGAAATAGCAGAAGTTGGGGAGATAACCAGGATGATTGAGGCTTTTGAAAAACCCTGGCCTATAGTATGGACCTCCATAGTGCATTCCTGAAGAAATTCAGCGAGGATGAATGATCGCTTTTGTTCATATAGCTTTTTTTTTTTTTTTTTTTTTATCATGGAAGACATGAAAAGAAAGAGACGACAACTCCCCATCACCATGTTCTTTGATCACCGAAGGAGAGATTCAACACCATCAATCGCTGGCGGCAGTGAGGAAGCAGCTGAATCCACCGTCGCCCCCACTTCACCACCTGTTATGGAATTGAGTGACGATGAGCCCAATGACCGAGGCCCTGTCGCCGAGGAGAGGTACGGTACAGTAAAGTAAAGTGAAATTCTTATCTCTTTTTTTTAATAGCTTTTCTTGCCATGTTTATTGTTTGTAAAAATGCACAGCACAGTACAGTTCAGTACAAGTACTGTACATAGGAAGTGGAGGTGCAGTTATTCACAAAACATTTGTGTTTGTTGTCGGCAGTAGTGACGGGGAGGAGGTAGAGGTGGAGGAGGGAGCGGAGGGAGCGAGTTGGGAGGAGTGGTGAGGTGACCTTGGACGCAGGAGCAGGGACGAGTGGAGATGCCAGCCAGTATATTTCGGGTGTATTAATTGTTTTGATAGCTATTTTTGCATTTTAATATTAAATACTGTACATTACGTTTCAACAAAACTACCATTTATTTCTGAGAACAAAGAAATGTAATATTTTTGCTGAAATGATGTACGTATTACAGTGGAAAGTGGGATAAAATTGTGACGCAAGCAATGACTCACTCTCTTTCGTTCAAAAGATGTTGCCGTAATCGCTTTTCGAAAGGTTTTCAGTTGTGGGATTATAAGGCTAATGATAGGATAGAATATTATTGTAATACAGTACGAGTACAGTACAACAGTTTTTTAACTGAAAACCATTTGAAAAGCGATTACGGTAAAATCTTTTGAACAACGAAAGAAAGCGAAAGTCATTGTTTTCATAATTTTATCCCACTTTCCACTGTACATTAATATGTACGTCATTTCAGCCAAAATATTACATTTCCATATTTATTTCTGAGAATATATTCATTCAGTCACAGTTAAGGTAAAATATACTTGTGATGTAATATTTTAATGAAAATACGGTTTCGTAGTTTTCTTTTGTATCAAATTTAATTAACAAAGATTGATGTTTCAAATGTAATGAACAAAAATTTATGTACAGTATCTATAAATAAATTTGAACAAATGAATACTTTGTTTTACATCGTCCTGTGTATACCATACCATGGATTTGGCTACTTTGGGCTCGCTATGATGACGCAAGAGACTGCCCTGGCGACTGTCCCGATACTCACAGCTAGTGGTGCGTTGGTGCGTCGTTTCCATTGTTTACTGGTAAATATTTTTCAACCTAACGAAACTATCACCCTTTTAGAGGTCGACCCCCAATTTTTTTGCAAAATAATTTGGTCTTAAAAACTCGAACTACGCACAGGTATATACGGTAAATAAGGACATGGGGGGCCAGGGTTTTTTTTTTGGGGGGGGGGGCAGCAAAAGTACACGGATTTTTAACATTCACGGGTATCTCTGTTACCTAACCCCCGCGTATGTTAAGGGCCGACTGTATTTCCAAAATTAGGAACTTTTACAAGAAAGGGAAATTTTAATTTACTCAAAAAGATCCTCACTTTATTCTCATGAGGAAGAAGGTCCTGGTTGTGGAGATGGACTAGGTGGGGGAGGGGAACCCAGCATCACCACATTTGAAGCATCTCTCAGAGATAGATGAAGATAGCTGTCTTTGAAATTTTTGAAGATCTCCAAAAGCCCATTTCCTTGATCTGACAGATTCATATGCCACAGAAAGGCCACAGACCCTGCATATTTCCTAGTGTCATGTGCCAAAAATTTCTTGCCAGTGTCTGCTTGATTCACTAAATGAGATAAGGATTTTGTCATTTGACTAGGAGATAATTTCTTACCATCCCTTGCTGAGAAAACAGAGGCCTCGATTAGGGAATCTGGTTAACCATTCCTGAAGATTTTTAACTGGGCACAATATATGAGGAACCCTTGATTCATCCATTAGATGTTTTATCCTAATAGGTTGAGCTTGGAAATCTTCCCTTTCATTTTTTCTTAGGATCTCCGTAGGAAAAAGGATAACATCCTCATCAAAAAATACCAATAATGATGGATTATTGGAAATTGAAATCAGTTCACGGATTCTCATACCCATTGCTATTGCTAGAAGGAAAGCTGCCTTCTAGCTGAACAGAAATTCTAAGAATTCTAACACAACTGTTTCCGATAAAAGATACTGGAGTTGTTAACTTGATAAATTGTTGAAAAAGATTCCAAGCTTTCTCATACTAAATAGAAGTCTGGGGTCTATGACCTGCTAATACTTGGTTAGCTATATTGGAATTACCCAACAACCTATTTAAACTTTTTTTGAGAAACCCCAAGCGTGAAGTGCCAAGGATATCTCGAACTGAGATAAGAATGTAGTACCTGGTCTAGACATCCTTGTTGCAATTGTAGCAGAATTGGGCACCAGTCCAGCAGATCCAGGCACCAAGATTGTAGGATCCAGTATGGTGCAATTAAGAGGACCTTGCCTCAGAAGGATCTGAGTTTGTGAACCACTTTGGGCAGTATTTTCACAGGTGGGAACAGATAGATTGAATTCTAAAGGTTCCAATTTAAGAGTAGGGCATTTCGTAAAAGATTCGACCCTTCCAGAGATGCATAAAGCACCATCTTGTGATTTTTTTAGGGAGGCAAACAGATCTATTTTTGGAGTCCCAAACTTCCTCACTAGACTCTTGAACTCATTTGGGACGTTCATCTCTGTGATACTACTAACTGGGAGGCGTGATTCTCCTTCCGTGGCTGTTTAGCAATTAGAACACAAATTCTAGGGCTCCTTTGGCCAGTGGGCCCAAATCAAAGAGATGAAGAAGGTCGTGATCGTATATGTGGTGAAGGAGGGGTTTGAGTGCAATTAAATGCAGATGGCGGCGTGTCCTCCTAATACGAGTAATACTTATTAAGTAATTATTAGATGTTTCAATTACCTGTATATGTTGGCCTGGCGAATTGTTAGGAATCAACATATCGGTAACATTATGAGTGTCACATTCAGAGCAGACAAATAATAAATAAATTATATATATACATACACACACATATATGATTACTCTCAGCATGAAAACAAGAGTTAAGTTTTCTCTTCATATATTTATTCATGTCCTCAATATGAGTTCAACCTTTCACATAAACTTTAATGAGGCTGTTTGGCCCCTAGACTAAATCAGCCTAAGGAAGCAAGCCATAATAATGCTTTAAGTGATATATTTACTTTTCCATTCTTCCCTACTGCTCCTGCTTTGTTTGATGAGCAGCATTAATTAAGTATCAAATCTAAAGCTATTTAGACTTGATTATTAATATTACTGTTCTGAGAGTTCTATGACAGCAAAAATTTAAAAAGGAAGAGTCTAACAGGGAACAAAACGCTGTGGTTGATTATCCTTTGGCAGGCTTTAGGAAGAAACAATTAAAAGAAGGCGTGTGGTGGCCATTTGTTGAGAAGTGGGCGACCTTATTCCACCACTGGTGACCACTTACTGCCTGTGGAAAATGAACTTGGCTGGTCATCTAGGTGGTTGGGAAAGACACACCCTATTATGGTAACATCTTTTGAACGAAAGAAAGCGAAAGTAATTGCTTTCGTCACTTTCCACTGTAATACGTACGTCATTTCAGCAAAATATTACATTTCCATATTCTCTGAGTGGAAGGTCAAAAAATACAAAAACCATACTTAACCTACCTAACCTAACCGCTAGTGTGTAGTGTGTAAGAAACTTGCCTTAAGTAAGAGATACAGGAGGATAGAGTGATGCGACTAGAAGGAGAACTTATTTGAGCCAGTCAACTAATGCGTGCTTTCGTACTGCGTGATATTAAAATGCCTAACATTTTCTTTGTTTTTATCTGTATGCTTCTTTGTAAGTCCTGGAATTCGTGGACATGGTCTACGTTTTCCTACGTTTTCAATTTTCTCTGAAAAGTTTCTTCTCGAAAATGGCTTTTCCAGCAGTTCCTTAACTAAACAAGTGTCCTATTCTACCACAGTTTCCATTGCAAGTAGAACATTTATAACACTATAAGTCTATAACACTCGGGTAGCAGAAGCACCACAACACACACGAGGGGAAGAATGTAAACAACACGCACTACCCACGCAGACTACGTGGGTGGAGCCCCACGGCCTGGCGCATCATATCTGCCATTTCACCGTGGTTTGACTGTGACGTCAGCGAGTTGCACTCGCAGGCTTTCATCGAGGTGAAACAGCACCTACCGATGCGCTTGGGAGAGGAGCTAGCCCCGGCCGCGCTCCCTTACACAGTACTGTTACTAAGCGCTAGGCTGCATTTTAGAGTATAAATGTAAATTTTTTATTTAAGATGAATAAACAAACAAAAAGCTCTGAGCAGTGAGCGTGCACCGCATGCGTAGCATGCTCAGAGGATTCGCCACTGGTAGTTAGTATCCAGAACATCCCCAGTCAATCCAGCCGTTAGTGAGTACTGTACTGTAATTATGGAAGTGAGGCTAATTGATTACAGAGCCAGCCAAGCTGTTTCCTTGGGGAACTATCTACTTAACAGTAATAGGGTGTGTCATAGGAGGGAAGATCAGCTAAAACTAATGGCCCATCACTTTTTTGGTAGATTTTAGTGTATATAAACAGAAAATAATTTCAGTTTCAATATTTTGCAACCTTTTGCTAGGTAAATTTTAGCGTGAAATTTATCGAAAATCTAACGTACAGCTGCATTAGTGCATTACAATTAAATAGTGAACATTGCTTTCTGACTTCATTCTTTAACAACCCAACTAACAATATTTTTTTCTGTTTCAGATTCTGATGCATTTTTATAAGTTGATAATATTTGCGATGGCTGCTTGTGTCAGGACGAGGAACCAAAAATCCAGCCATCTCAGTCACTATCTTGGGTCTGAGAGAGAGCTCCTGAAGTCGGAGTTGCCTACATTGAAATTCTTTGAGATCACGGTGTTTTAATCAGGCAAATCAGTGAAAAGAACCAAAAGAACTTACACAAACAAAGACATTGCCAGTGATATGACCAAAGCTGTCTTGGCACAGTACACTGCCTAATGCTCAGTTCAAACCTCCAGTCATAACAATTCAGAAGAAGATTAGTGAGACTGCTAGCCAGTTGGGAAAAGGCAAAGATATCTCTCTTGGGAGAGGAAAACTTGCAGTTAAGGACTTAGCTTTTAGCAGCACCAACTGGACCAGTTATTTGACATAATTACTTGCAATTTGGTAATTTCTCTGTCCTGAGTTTTGATCACGATTGTGACTGTAAAATCGAGGCCCACATCTCCTGTATTTGCAAGCGTGAACTGAAGATTCCCTGTGATCCGAACTGGCATTTGTCAAAGCACAGAGACTGGCAGTATAGGGGCTCTCATGATTCTATGCAAGATATTCCGGAGTCCAAGAGACAGGAGGCTGCCACAGAGACACAGAAGAGGAGAAGAGTTGCCGAGGAAAAGAGACTTGAGAAGGCCCAGGGTGAGGTAAAAAAGGCCGATGATTGGAGTCAAGCTGATTCAGAGTTTAATGACTTCCCCCATGGCTGATCCGAGTGCTGACCAGGAGAATGGTGACTTTGTCCCTAACCCAGAAAATAATGATCCCAAACCTTCCAGGCATAACATTCGAAATAGGAAAGATATCCCGAGCATAGCTCTGGCCAGCATGCGACACCACACTGGTCTCAGAGAAACTGCAGAGATAGCAACAGCTGCCTGGATTGACGGTGGTTTGATAACACCTGATGATGTTCACCTGGTGATAGATCACAACAAAGTAAGGAGAGCTCAGGAGAAACTTGTCAGTAACCTAGAAGAGGAGTTTGATATTAAAGGGGATAAGAAATGGAATCAATTGTTTGTTCTTTGATGGGAGAAGGATGACACTAGAAGTGTTCATGAAAGTTGGAATTCCTGACAAGTTGTTAATTTCCCTGCCATGGTGAAGGAGGAACACTACTCCTGCTGCAGTGAACCAGAAGGAGGGGAAGTATTTGTGGCATTTCACTCCAGAGAAAGATGACATCAGGAAACCAGCTGAGATAGTGGCAGATAACATTGTGAACTGGCTCAGAGAGAGGAACGTAGACCAGACTCTGCAGGCCATTGGAGGGGACAGCACCAACACGAACACAGGGTGGCAAGGGGGGGTCATACAGAGGATAGAGCGGAAGATTGGGAGGAAGCTGGTCTGGATTGTTTGTGACCTCCACACCAACGAGTTGCCACTCAGACATCTGGTCCAGGAGCTGTATGGCAAGACTCTTTCAAACAACAGATGGTCTGGTCCTCTTGGCAAGATGCTGGACTCTGCCACTGAGTTAGAAATAAATCCGAGCTTTGAAAAAATCACAGTTGGCCCCAGGGCTGTGGAGTCGAAGACAAAACCTTCGACTCCGACTCCTCAAATTTTTATGCTTCCGACTCCGACTCCTTGGCCTATTTGTAACAACTATTTCTACCATCCTAATTGTAATTTGTATGTTGTAACCTGCGTAGGTAAAAAGTAAAACACCGTGGCTATACTGCTACAGCTTTATTAATGATCTGGATGATATTTAAGAACTACAAAAAGATGATAGGCTTGACTTTCAAAGTTTCAATCAAAAGAAAAATAAATTTATTAAGAATTCAAGATATTAACTAGAAAACACCATTTACATGTACAGTGAGTTCTGCTATAACGCGTGTTTTGATAACGCGAATTTGCTCTAACGCGATTTATGAATTCGGAACAATATTTGTATAACGCGATCGCTTGTTTGCTATAACGCGATTTTTGCTTACTATTTCTCCAATTTTGTGGTATTAACTGTGAATATGGTAAAGAAGAATATCTCCAAAAAGCATTCTGATGATAGAATTCCCGGTGATTATCGTAAAAGAAAGGATATAACACTTGAAGAGAAGCTTGATGTTATCAACCTCAAAATCACCCTTCTCCCCATCAAGTTACATTCATATTTTTTCAAGGTAAAGTGTTAAATTTACTGTATGATTTCATTATTAGATATGAATGTAACATTTATTTAGACTGTGCTATCCTTTGTGTTAGGCTAACTACTAAATTTTTTCGATTTCGAGTAATCTGCACCTAACCCTATTTTCTCCATAAGCCCTGTTATTTCTATTACGCGATTTTCTATAACACGATATTTTACAAGAACACAATTATCGCGTTATAGCAGAACTACCTGTATATCTAAAAGTTCGATCTCAGCATATGAATTTTGTTTAAGCTCATAATCTGATGTGGATCTAAATGATGATCCTACAATTCCTTTTAAAGTAAAGTTATATATTTATGTACATTAAAGAAATGAATACCTTATTAAGGAAAATGGATAAACCTTACATGATTAAGTTATTAAATTAAATTTGCCTTAATCTCACCAAAAACAGGTTGTAGCTAATTGTTTTGTAGCCGAGAGCCTCTGTGCAGTTTTCAACGAAATTTCAAATGGTAAAGAGACGACTATCGTCCAAAATTATAGTGCTATACTGTGCCTGCTACAATAAATTCATAATAATGCTTATAAAATGGAAATAAATTCTTTTAATAATTTAAGAAAATTAGTGGGATCAGTGGAATCACTGCAATGAATATGCCTGAGTTCATATATTTGTTCTTAGGAACAGAATAGCTTCAGTCGGAGTCGGAGTCTGGACAATTTTACCGACTCCGACTCCACAAGCCGAAATTTCCTCCGACTCCTCGACTCCGACTCCACAGCTCTGGTTGGCCCTCCACTCGTTGAGCTTGCACATACTGTCATTGACGACCTGAGTACTGACCAGTACTATGGTTACATGATTTGCAGTGCCATCAAAACTGGGGTCATGCCTGATAGACTTGCTTACCTGCAGATAGGTCCAGTCTCACATTCTAGGTGGCTCTAGCGGCTCTCGGTTCTGCAGAATTTGGAGTGGCTCATCATAAACTGAAAGGGAACCAGCTTCACAACCTGGGGCAGCGTGAGGTACCATGCGTGAGTGTCTACTTGCCAAGGTGGTTTAACACAAGGTCAGTCATGGATTCTCCAGAGACAAAGAGCATGTTCTCTTCCAGCTTGAGCTCCTGAGGAGTCAGCCAAGGAAGGTTGTTCAGATTGTGGAGCAGACTGTGAGGAAATCTTCCTAGGCGCTCTTTTCCTCCAGGCAGTTCTGCAGACAATGCTCTGCAGTAAGGATGAGGAGGAGAGAAGAGTGGCAGTCAAAAAGATCTTGGATATATGAGACTTATGAGGAGGATCTGGGCTTGGCGAATCCAGTTGGTGTGATTCCTTCAGGGTCAGGGAAGACTCCTGAAGTCAATCTAGGTGCCAAGACCCTCACTGATCTCATAGATCTGGATATGTAACATCCAGGTTGGCAGTGAGCCTCTTACCTGCAGCCTCACCAATGTTTCATGTCAGAGCTTTCCTGGACAACCCCATGCATGTCCCTGCCTGGCCCTCGCACACCCAGAGTATAGAGCGTTGTGTACAGCAAGTGAGCGAGGCCAGCAGTCACGTGTACAGCCAGGAGAGGAGGAAAGGCTACATCCGAGCTCAGGTGGTCAGCAGGGAGGTGATGAGTAGAAACAGAAGCAAGAAAGACATGTTCTCTATGGTGTGCAGCAACACCGGGTCGTAGTAGTAAAACCGGTTTTTTTATTTGATGATTTTGTTTTCCTAAAAGGAATGTAAATTTAATAAATGTGTCAAGATCTATTCGTTTCACTATTCTGAATCCTTTCATCCTAATAAATTCTTACAATACACTTGCACTTTAATGACTATTTAGTAATTATTTGGTAAAAGGGTGGGAATACTGAATTTTCATAAGATTTCAAGTTAAAATTTACCTAGCAAAAAATGAAAACTTTTCTAATCTGAAGATATCACATGATTCTGCACATAGAACTACATCATTAATACCATGGGCCGATTTTTCAAACTCAAAAAAAAAAATTCGCCTCCGTATGACACACCCTATTACAGTAAGTCTTCCATAAACTATGGAATTCCGAAAACTTCAGCATTGTAATACTGTTCACTTTATTTCAGACATAAAGGTGAGAGTGGACGGATGTAAGAAAGGACCGTTATGGTAACATCAGGAGGCCATCCCACACAAACATCTCCCACCACAACTTAGTATTAAAGCTCTATAAAACAAGAGGCAGAACAATTCCTCACAGCTGTGCAATAAGTCAGTACAGTATGAGGATTAAAGAACATTTTTCCGAGAACATTGTAACCATAATTAAGGTAAATGTCAACTCTCCAATTGTTAAACAATATGAAAGTCAAGTTGGTGTTCTAGGAAACAGTGAGAATAAAAACAAGATTCACACAAGTGAATCTCTCCTGAAAATATCATTTAAGTGGTTCATTGTGTTATATATTGTCTAAATACAGGATGAAGAGTGTTGCAATGTTCAAACTAAACTATTACCTTGTGACTTGCACTTGTGTACACTGCTAATAAATGTTCCAATATATAAATGTGACAAGTGTTTGCTGTGCTTGTGTACTGTTGAGACAAAGTTCACTTGTGGTAAATGTTTCTCATACAAGAGTAGCTCAAGAACCACATACATATGCAGAATTATTAATGCAAGTTTAGTTGTGAAAAGTGGATAACCTTTGTATGCGGTGCTAAAGTTACCCAAATGTGTGTACACTGATGGATATATTTTCTTGTATGGAGTGTTGTAAAGTGTGTAAAAGATGGCCCAGTTTATGAATCAAATAGCAGGACCTAGTGGGCCAAATAATTATCAGTGTGGGGAAGTTTTTGGCAGTAATGATGCTTTGAAAATGCATACATGTACAGATGAACACATAGATGATAAGATAAGTATTAAGTGTGAAGAGTTTGAAGAAAGCTTTAACAGTGATTATGATGAGACACGTCATGTGACTGCTGATGAGACAGTCATTAAGTGTGAAGAGTTTAATGAATGCTTTAGCAGTGACTATGATGGGACACATCATGTGACTGCTGATGTGACAGACATTAAGTGTGAAGAGTTTAATGAAAGCTTTAACAGTGACTATGATGGGACACATCATGTGACTGCTGATGTGACAGACATTAAGTGTGAAGAGTTTAATGAAAGCTTTAACAGTGACTATGATGGGACACATCATGTGACTGCTGATGTGACAGACATTAAGTATGAAGAGTTTAATGAAAGCTTTAACAGTGACTATGATGGGACACATCATGTGACTGCTGATGAGACGGTCATTAAGTGTGAAGAGTTTAATGGAAGCTTAAACAGTGACTATGATGGGACACATCATGTGACTGCTGATGTGACAGACATTAAGTGTGAAGAGTTTAATGAAAGCTTTAACAGTGACTATGATGGGACACATCATGTGACTGCTGATTTGAAAGATATTAAGTGTGAAGAGTTTGATGAAAGCTTTAACAGTGACTATGATGGGACACAACATGTGACTGTTGATGAGAAAGATCTTAGTGAAGACAGTGATAAAAGTTATTACAGAGAAGACAAACTGAAGCAGCATATGGTTGTACACACTGGTGAGAAGAATTTTAAGTGTGAAGAGTGTGGTAAAAGTTATTACAGAGAAGGCAAACTGAAGCAGCATATGGTTGTACACACTGGTGAGAAGAATTTTAAGTGTGAAGAGTGTGGTAAAAGTTATTACAGAAAAAGTGATCTGAAGAATCATAAGATTGTACACACTGGTGAGAAGAATTTCAAGTGTGAAGAGTGTGGTAAAAGTTATTTCAGAAATTGTGAACTGGTTTATCATATGCGTGTACACACTGGTGAGAAGAATTTTAAGTGTGAAGAGTGTGGTAAAAGATATTACAGAAGTTGGGATCTGTATGATCATATGGTTGTACACACTGGTGAGAAGAATTTTATGTGTGGAGAGTGTGGTAAGAGTTATTACAGAAGATATGAACTGCAGGATCATATGCGTGTACACACTGGTGAGAAGAATTTTACGTGTGGAGAGTGTGGTAAAAGTTTTTACAAAAATTATGATCTGCGGAAGCATATAGTTGTACACACTGGTGAGAAGAATTTTAAGTGTGATGAGTGTGGCAAAAGTTATTTCAGACTTACTGAATTGAAGAATCATATAGTTGTACACACTGGTGAGAAGAATTTTAAGTGTGATGAGTGTGACAAAAGTTTTTACAGAAAAAGTGAACTGAAAGTACATATGGTTACACACACTACTGAGAAGAATTTTAAGTGTGATGAGTGTGGCAAAAGTTTTTACAGAAAAAGTGAACTGAAAAGTCATATGGTTACACACACTACTGAGAAGAATTTTAAGTGTGATGAGTGTGACAAAAGTTATTCCAGACTTACTGAATTGAAGAAGCATATAGTTGCACACACTCGTCAGTATTTTAAGTGTGAAGAGTGTGGTAAAAGTTATTCTACAAAACCCATTCTGAAGAGGCATATGGCTAGACACACTACTGAGAAGAATTTTAAGTGTGAAGAGTGTGGTAAAAGTTATTATACAAAAGGTTATCTGAAAAGACATATGGTTAGACACACTACTGAGAAGAATTTTAAGTGTGAAGAGTGTGGTAAAAGTTATTATACAAAAGGTTTTCTGAAAAGACATATGGTTAGACACACTACTGAGAAGAATTTTAAGTGTGAAGAGTGTGGTAAAAGTTATTACAGAAAAGAACATCTGAAGAGGCACATATATAGCTGTGCACACTGGTAAAAAGAATCTTACATGAAAGTTTAAGGGAAAGATCTTATAGAAAAATTGACTGGAGAACTGTATGGTCTTGTGTGTTGGTAAGAATTATTCAAGTTCATATAATAGATTACTAATATCCAGAAAAGATGTTCTGGACATGGATAATTGGTTATCCACCTGGTAACACTTTAATGTGATGTTATGGTGGAGAATTATATGAGTACTGTATGTTATCTTCACCAATGTCACACCTGGTACTAAAGTGAAGGCTGGTCACTGCACTATGTCCTCACTCTTGGTTCAGTTAGATATAGATATTCCTGTTAGGTTCACTAGGAGTCACAAATAATATGTTTGGGTGTTTATCTTATTGTTAATGTTCCAAGTAAACACTTGGCACCTTTTCCATTTATTATAAAAATATATAGTTTTAGCATATCACAATCTGTTGGGTTTATTTATGAATTAACCAACACAGGGTTCTGAGAGAATTATCGGGCTCAGGGCTAGAGCCGGCAGTCACACGTCTAGGCAGGGTGCTGTACAGTCTTGATCTCTGTACCAGCCATTAACTTGCCTACTTAGTTGACAGGTTTACTGGGCCGTGGAGGTGACCTGAATGTCTTCTGCAATGTGACCGGATATGATGTGTTTGATCTATGCATTCCTGTGTGGAACATAACTAGACATAATGGGGATTAGCCCACCCGGGCACAGGTAACTGACTCACATTGGGGCCTGGGTAGCAAAAATGTAATAATAATAATAATTCATAGTAAATATAATTTATAATAAAGAAATAAAAAATGAATATAAAGTAACAATAATAACACCTTAATAATAATAAAGAACCATAAAGAAATACAAAAATGACAAAAGATCAAAAATGAGAAACACTATACTTTACCCCTTGTATGTATATTGTGTAGTCAAAAGTAAGAAAAACAATTGAGACCCTGCAATTGTGTGTAAATGAGGCAAAGTCAGATGAGCAACCTGGGAATTGGTCACAATTTTTGTGATGCCATATGGCAGCAGGATCTACCCTTAGACAACTCGTACATACTATAATATATATACAGTCGGCCCTTAACATTCGCGGGGGTTAGGTAACGGAGATACCCATGAATGTTACAAATCCGTGTACTATTGCTGCCCCCCCCCCCCTAAAAAATCCCTGGCCCCCCCATGTCCTTATTTACCGTATATACCTGTGTGTAGTTCGAGTTTTTAAGACCAAATTAATTGGCAAAAATTGGGGGTGGTCCTCTAAACGGGTAATAGTTTCATTAGGTTGAAAAATATTTACCAGTAACTACCAGTAAACAATGGAAACGATGCACCAACACACCACCAGCTGTGAGTGTCGGTACAGTTGCCAGGGCAGATCTCATGCGAGCCCAAAGTAGCCAAATCCATGGTATGGTAGCACAGGACGATTTAAAACAAAGTATTCATTTATTAAAGTTAATTTATAGATACTGGACATAAATTTTTGTTCATTACATTTGAAACATCAATCTTTGTTAATTAAATTTGAAACGTGAAAACTACGATACTGGATTTTCATTAAAATATTACATCACAAGTATATTTTACCTTAACTGTGACTGAATGAATATATTCTCGGAAATAAATATGGAAATGTAATATTTTTGCTGGAATGACGTACATATTATAGTGGGAAGTGGGATAAAATCATGACGAAAGACTTTCGCTTTTTTTCGTTGTTCAAAATATTTTACCGTAATTGCTTTTCGAATGGTTTTCAGTTAAAAAACTGTTATACTCGTACTGTATTACAATAATATTCTATCTTATCATTAGCCTTATAATCCCACAACTGAAAACCATTCGAAAAGCGATTACGGTAACATCTTTTGAACGAAAGAAAGCGAAAGTCATTGCTTTCGTCACTTTCCACTGTAATACTTACATCATTTCAGCAAAAATATTACATTTCCATGTTCTCAGAAATAAATGGTAGTTTTGTTGAAACATAATGTACAGTATTTAATATTAAAATGCAAAAATAGCTATGAAAACAATTAATACACCCGTAATGTACTGGCTGGCATCTCCACTCGTCCCTGCTCCCGCCAGTCACCTCCTCCCCGCTCTATCCCTCCGCCTCCTCCCCGCTCTATCCCTCCGCCTCCTCCACATCGTCACTACTGTTGCATTACAATAATATTCTATCCTAAATGACTTGAATAAATACTACGATACCACATTTCTGAATATTTTCATTAAAATCCATCCAAATCATTTTCCTTGCCATCGTCTGCAGCACCAAACAGCTTCTCCCAGTCCTCTCCTTGAACAGGGCTAGAGGGTACGTGTTTTTCGAATCGTTTTCAATTAAAAAAATGTTATATCACACGTATATTTTACCTAAACTGCGCCTGAATGAATATATTCTTGGAAATAAATAGTAATTTTGCTGAAACGTGATGTATTTCAATGTAAAATAGGATAAAATACATGACGAAAACAAAAGACTTCACCTAACCTTCCAATGTTCAGGAGATGTTATTCGTTTTTTTAATAGTTTTCGGTTAAAATACTGTTATATTAAAATGATATTATATTCATACTGTGCTTGATATACTACATTCACAGAAATGAAATATTTTTGCTGAAATGACGTAAGTATTACAGTGGAATGTGCGACAAAATCGTGATGAAAACAATGACTTTCGCTTTCTTTTGTTCAAAAGATGTTACCGTAATCGCATTTCGAATGGTTTTCAGTTAAAAAACTGTTGCATCACAACAGTTTTTTAACTGAAAACCATTCGAAAAGCGATTACGGTAACATCTTTTTAGCGAAAGAAAGCGAGTCATTGCTTTCGTCACTTTCCACTGTAATACGTACGTCATTTTAGCAAAATATTACATTTACTTATTCTCAGAAATAAATAGTACTTTTGCTGAAACGTGATGTATTTCAATGTAAATTAGGATAACATACTTGACGAAAACAAGAGACCTATCCTTCCGATGTTCAAGAGATGTTACTCTTTTTTTTAGTAGTTTTCGGTTAAAATACTCTTATATTAGTGATATTCTATTCATACTGTGCTTGATATAATACATTCACGGAAATGTAATATTTTTGCAACTACAATGCTGATGTCAACACAAGTGTGGTTACAGCGAGACTGACTGAGTGAGGGAGAGCTATGCATGTGTGTGTGAGGTTGCGGGAGCGGGCGGTGTCCCGTGTTCGGTGCCGCGTGCGAGTTGAATGGCGCGCGATTTGAATGTACTGTACTTCAATTACTGGAATGTACAGAATATTCCTCTGGCGGGGCAATCCGCATATTTGCGAATCCGTGAATGCTAAACCCGCGTATGTGAAGGGCCGACTGTGTGTGTGTATATACAGTATATATATATATATATATATATATATATATATATATATATATATATATATATATATATATATATATATATATATATATATATATATATATATATATATATATATATACAGTGGGGTATGCTATAACGAACGTAATTGGTTCCAGAACCTCGTTCGTTATAGCATTCGTTCGTTATAGGATTAATCCGTTCCAGGCCCCCAAATACAACCACTTAACACTGAAAAAATTCTGTGGAAAATGTAAAAAATACGGTACTTTATCTTACCTTAGTGTTATTCAGCATGCAGGTACCCCTAAACACTGGCACATCACTATCACTTCCACTGGGAGTCTTGGCTTTAAGGTCCTCAAACAATTGTTTAGCCTTCTCACAAATTATAGCTTCACTAATGTTACCACTTGCCATTTCTTTCTCCTTTATCCACACTAAGAGTAAATTTTCCATCTCTTCAATCACATTACACTTTGCTTTGCTAAGTCTAAAGATTCCCTTAGCCACTTGCACAGTTTTTAACTCCTCTTTATTCTTCAAAATCGTACATATAGTCGATTTAGCCATCCCATATTCATCACTAAGTTTCGCAATGCTTCTTCCATTCTTACGTTTCTTTACAATTTCTTAATAGTTTCAAGGGTTATTAGCTTTCTCACTCGCTTTGGACGACTCATTGTTACAATTGTATACTTGTATAACAAAATAGTTATACAAATAACTCGAATTTCCACATCAAAAGATGAAATTTCAACAATAACAGTGGTGCACTGGCTACACAATGAGACAAAGATGGCGCCTGACGCTCTTGTTGTGGGTCGCGGTACAACAATATTCATGCGCCAGGCGAAATAGTCCCGTATTCATCCGCGTTCGTTGTAGGAGTTGCGTTCGTTATAGCATTCTCAATTTTATAGGTAAAACCGTTCGTTATAGGAATATTTGTAGTAGGATCCGTTCGTTATAGCATACCCCACTGTATGTGTATATATATATATATATATATATATATATATATATATATATATATATATATATATATATATATATATATATATATATATATATATACACAGTTGTACCCCACTTAACGCGGTCAATTGAACCCAGAGGGTCCCGCGTTAAGTGAATAACAGAACATATGGGATTAATTCCAATAGAACCCAGCCCGACCCCCAAACTCCACTTTTTGACGACAAATAACTATGTTGTAGTAAAAATTCTATCTTAACTTTATGGTGGCATGAAAAACAAGTAATATAGAAGAGGTTAGGTTAGGAAAGATAAAGGTTAACATAGGAAAAATAAGGAATAGGTTAAAAAACGAAAATTTTTGAGGAACACTCACGGTAGTAGAAGAGATGGGTCGGCATACGGGGATGGAGGCTGGTTCCGAGGCAGAGGGCAGATTACTGCCCCTCAGGTGAATCACCATTACTAGGTGAATCACCATTACTAGGTGAATCAATATCACTGTCACTTACAGTTGTCATGGCTTCCCTGACAAATCCCTCAAAATCAACTTCACTATCACTATCACTGGCTTGGGCTGGCTGTGGTGGGTTGCGGTAAGGAAAGGTTTCTCTCTGGGGGTGGTGGTCCGGCGGAAGCCATTTTACGGAACAATGGATGCGCGTTAACCCGGCGTGGCCTTGAGGGATGAAACTGCCGCGGCTAGGTCAAGCGTCGTCTCTCCTCCCTCCCTCCCTCCCCGGGGTAGTCACGTCATAATACTTTAAGCCAATTACAGCTAGCAGCAGAGGGGGGTAGGGCTGCATGGCCAATCACAGTCCGAGACGTCATATGACGTCAGTGATAACGCAACAAAGACACACACTGCGCAACCTTACCGCGCCGCTTACCCAAGCGGAGGGAGGAGGAGGGAGAGGCAGGCAGGCAGGAGGGCGGGTGGGTGGCGCGTGGCGCGTGGTCAAAATCTAAAAATAGCATCCGAGCCGGACACTCACCGCGTTGCTGTGGAAAAACCCGCGTTAAGTGAAAGTTCAGCTTTGGCAAGGCACCGCGTATATGATAAAACGCGTTAAGTGAAAGCGCGTTAAGCGGGGTAATACTGTATATGATAAAACGCGTTAAGTGAAACCGCGTTAGGCGGGGTAATACTGTATGTATGTATGTATGTATATATATATATATATATATATATATATATATATATATATATATATATATATATATATATATATATATATATATATATATATATATATATTATAACCCTGCTTTACGCGGTCAATTGAACCCACGGAGGTCAGCGTAAAGCGGGAAACGCGTAAATGGAACAACAGAACATATGAGATTAATTGAAATAGAGACTGGGCCGACCCCCAAACTCCACTTTTTCCCGACACAATACGTACGTTTTAGTAAAAACAACATCTGAACTTTATGATGGTATGCACACAAACATAATATAGAAGAAAAATACCAATAAGAGAATAATATACTGTAGGTTATGTTAGCAAAAATCAAGGTTAGGTTTAACACTTACGTTAGTAGAAGAGATGGGTCGGCGTACAGGAATGAAGGCTGGTTCCGAGGCAGAGGGCAGGCTACTGGCCCTCAGGTAAGTCACCATCACTGTCATCCACACTTGTCAGGGCCTCCCTGACAAATTCCTCAAGGTCACCATCACTGTCTCTGTCACTATCACTGGCTTAGGCTGGCTGTGGTGGGTTGCGGGCGAAGAACTCGGTAATGCTTTGTTGACGGCTAGTGTTGATGTTGTCGTGATACACCTTGATGTAGGGCTCCATAGTCTGCAACAGCTGGGGAGTGAAGACTTCATACCGGTTATCGTCAGGGTCGTCGGAAAGGAGGAGCTTCAGTTTCTCTACACACTCGATGGCACCCCTTACATTACCATGCGATAACTTGTGTTCTTCTCGGGATGACGCACCGCCTGTCTCTTCACTGACGCGATCGTCTTCTAACATCTCGTCAGCAGTCACATTAGGATCCCTTATCACCTCCATAATGTCGTCGTTGGTGGTCTCGGAGAAGCCTGCAGCTGTAACACTCTATGCAGCTTCTCTGGCAAGGTCCACTGCTACTGCAACAGTCTGAACCTCACCAGTCACAGGTTGACTCTGCCTCCCACCTGGGATGCCTTGCAACACATGTCTCCATGCGTAACGAACCGTTCCTACAGACAGATGATCCCATGCCTCCACCAAGAAGTCCACAGCTTTCTTGACGTTAAATTTCCTCCAAAAGTGTTTCACAAGTACTTCTTGCTCTGCCAACTGTTGTTCCTCGTCCTCTTCGCTCTTGCTATCGGTGTCACCCAGGTTATGCAACTCATCCTTGGTGTTGGTATAGTCGTTCAGGAGCTTAAACTTCTTTGCAGAGAATGCAGCTTTCACATTACAGATTAATTCTTGGTCCATGGGCTGTATTAATGACGCAGTGTTCGGAGGAAGGAAGACCACTTTTACGTTGGGGTGACGATCCAACAGCAGGGGCGAGTGTCCTGGTGCGTTGTCAAGAAGCAACAAAATCTTGAATGGAACATTCTGTTGTTCACAGAATTTCTTCACGTCGGCAACGAAACAGTCATCAAACCAGGAGAGGGACAGAGTAGAGAACATCCACGCCTTACGTGCGGTCAGCCAGTGGACATTTAGCTTGGTCATGTCCATGTTCTTGTAGGCGTGTGGCTTGGGGTTGTGTGGATCACCGATAACTTAAGTTTACAGGAACCGGAGGCATTGATGGTAAAGAGGATGGTGATGTTCTCCTTCTGCAACTTCCGGCCCCGACACTTGCTGGCAGACTGGACAACGAAGGTCTTGGAAGGTAGCTTTTTCCAAAAAAGACCAGATTCGTCCATGTTAAACACCTGGTCGTCGGTGTACTGTCCTTCCTCCATAATCTCACGTAAAAACAGAGGAAATTCCCTAGCCGCAACACGGTCAGCACTAGCTTCTTCACCACCAATGTTAATGTTGGTGATCTTGTTCCTCTTCTTAAACCCCTTCAACCACCCAGAGGAAGCATTAAAGTGTTTGGGCTCTGCAATTCCCATCTTACGTGACGCTGCAGCATACAGTTCACGTGCGTACTCCTTAACTGACCGCGTGTCCACCGCCATGTTCCGTCGTGCCTGACGAATCAAGTAGCTCACAAGTAATTTCTCTGTCTTGAATAGCACCTGGTTGTGGCAATACTTGATCATAGAAGCACCTGTAGACTTTGCGATGTTTATTTGCTCCTTTATCATGGCTGCATCCTTCTTAATTGTCCTGATCGTAGACTCGTTAACACCATGCTGGCGCGCGAGATCAACCTGTCTTGTTCCTTTCTCCAACTCTTGGATGATCTTGTATTTAATTTCGTAGCTTAAGGAACGTCGTATCTTCTTTGGCTTAGGGCGGCTGGGTCCAGGTAATGCAAGGTTTCTTTGTGGTGGTGGTGGTGGTCCGGTGGAAGCCATTCTTATGGAACAATGGATACCGATATACACGGAGTAGCCGGTAGGGATGTAACTGACGCGGGTAAGTCAAGGGGCTTGAACGCTCCTGCGGCGGGGCACGTCATAGTACATTAAACAAGTCACAGCTAGCGGGGGAGGGAGGTAAGGATGCTTGGCCCAATCACAGTCCGATAAGTCATATGACGTCACCGATAACGCAACAAAGACATACACTGCGCAGTACACAACATGGCGGGAGGTTTGAATCCAAAAATGGCGCGGCGCGAGAGGACCGCCAGCCGCTCTCCGCGTAAAAGGGTACACACACCACGGAAAGTGAACATTCCGGTTTCGGCAGGGTACCACGTAAACGTGGAACCGCGTAAATCTTGGGTTCACTGTATATATATATATATATATATATATATATATATATATATATATATATATATATATATATATATATATATATATATATATATATATATATATATATATATATATATATATATATATATATATATATATATATATATATATATATATATATATATATATATATATATATATATATATACAATGTTACCCATATGATAGTTTTTTTTCATAGCGCGTTTATCATATCTGTGAGGTGCCTCGCCAAGAAACTGAACTTTCACTTAACGGATTTTTTTCATCTATCTGTGATGAGTGTCATTTCCTCCACCTGCTGTTTTAGCTCATAAAATTCATACAAATTACCCGACCAGGAATATAAATTTACATTGCTGGAATTCTTATAATTTGGTGATCATTTTGAATATAAACATCATATATTTTGCATTAGACATACAAATTTTAGATAAATTTTTTTCTCTGGGTAACTATGTTATCTTTTGTGCAAAATATATGACATTTATATTCAAAATATTCCTGGTCTTACAAGGAATCCAGCAATGTCAATTATATTATCCTAACTTTAGTTTGAGGTATTATTTATTACAAATAAGTTTAGTATTCTGGTTTTCCCACACATCTCCTTGGGACGGGGGGTGGGGGGGAGGGAGGGACCGACCATCTGTTACCCCGTGAAGAAGAATTTTTTTTTTTTATTAACTGAAGATATTTGTTTTAGCTCATAAAATTCATACAAATTACCCGGTCAGAATATAATTTACATTGCTGGAATTCTTATAATTTGATGATCATTTTGAATATAAACATATATTTTGCATTAGACATACAAATTTTAGATAAAATGTTTTCTCTGAGTAGATATGTTCTCTTTTGTGCAAAATATGACATTTATATTCAAAATATTCCTGGTCTTACAAGGAATCCAGCAATGTCAATTATATTATCCTAACTTTAATCTGAGGTATTATTTAATACAAAATGTTAAAATCTAAATTTTTCACCCCACATCTCTTGAAGGGACGATTGGTGGGGGGTGGGGGGGAGGGTTGGGACTGACTGCCTGCGCGGTTGGAAGAGGGGGGGAGGGCAAGGTGGGGTACTTTGATTGACAGATAGTGTCCTGAAGATTATTATTTTTTTTATTAACTGAAGATATTTGTTTTAGCTCATAAAATTCATACAAACTACCCGGTCAGAATATAATTTACATTGTTGGAATTCTTATAATTTGATGATCATTTTGAATATAAACATCATATATTTTGCATTAGACATACAAATCTTAGATAAAATTTTTAATCTGAGTAAGTATGTTATCTTTTGTGCAAAATATATGACATTTATATTCAAAATATTCCTGGTCTTACAAGGAATCCAGCAATGTCAATTGTATTATCCTAACTTTAGTTTGAGGTATTATTTATTAAAATTTAGTGGTTTTCCCCCACAAATTTCTCAGAGAGGGAAGAGCCGGCAGTGTTGTGTGAGAAGAGAGGGAGGGAGTCGAGTCCATTATTTGAATGGACATTAACTTGGTGACTGTATTTCTCTATTTCTCTTAAGTATTAATTGTGTGCATGTACCATCATAAAATTAAGATGTTATTTTTACTACAACATAGTTATGTGTCTTCAAAAAGTGGAGTTTGGGGGTCAGGCCGGTTTCTATTGGAATTAATCCCATATGTTCTGTTGTTCACTTAACGCGGATTTCACTTAACACGGGACCCTCTGGGTTCTATTGACCGCATTAAGTGGGGTACAACTGTGTGTGTGTGTGTGTGTGTGTATATATATATATATATATATATATATATATATATATATATATATATATATATATATATATATATATATATATATATATATATATATAACGAAGAGGAGAACCAGGGAAAACACAAACATCTTGACTAAGTTGACTAAGTGTATGTTGACAACGAGCTGAAGTTCTCGGACCATTGCGAGAAGAAGGTGAATCGGGCAACTAAATTATTAGGTCTTATAAGAAGGTTGTTCAAGTATTTAGATGGTCCATCCCTCATAATGATCTTCAAGAGCAAAGTGCTTCCCCATCTGGAGTACAGTACTGCCACCCTGTCTGGTCCCCAAGATATGCCTGGGACTGTCATTTGGTTGAAAATGTCCAAAGGCGTGTAACAATGTCATGAGTGTTTCCTGCCTGACGGTGCAAGCCAATTGTAGGGACCTGTGAGGGTGAATGTCTTAGGCCTGAACCAATAAAAAAACCTCTGAGATGTGATGTCATGAAGAGGTGGCAACCCTTGTGGGTGACACAGTTTGAAAAAGTCAGTCTGGTTTTGGACAAAGTTAAGTGTGGGTGTCATCTCATGTGGGGGGTTTAATGCGAGTCCCTTTTAGGCTTTATCCGTTTACGAAATGTATTGTGATTCATGTGACCCCTGGTTAGCTAGTTGGGAAGATAGGTTATTGTTTTGAAGTGTAACTTCATTTTGAGTAACGTCATTAATAAACGAAGAACTGTTGTGATTAGTTCTCAATTCCCTTTGGGTATGGAGTAGAGTATTGTCCTTTATTAGTGTTTTTTATGTATACAGTAATACAGTTACCATTAATAATAACATAACCTCTTCATATTTCTCCTCTGTTAAGTAGTACCCTTGTTGTAGTACCCGGCTGTACTGCGCACATCATTGTCATCCCTAAAAACTCTTTAATTCATATTATGTTACATAACATTCAAATCCACCGCGCTTGTAGAATCTCAGAAAACGGGAAACGTTGATAAAGGATAACTCTCCTACTGAATGTTGATGTTAGTTCTATACGAATTGTACTCGGGTACGGTTATATATTATTAAGTGTATGTACTCAACATTAAGAAGAACTCAAGGTATCTATAGGATGATTTGGAAGGTCTAATTGATACGGACTAGTGGTTCTATTTTCGTCTGTGAACGATTAATGAACATAGCTACCGCAGGTATCAGATGATAACATAAACGAACAATGCAATGATCAGAGAATCTTATGAATGTGTTCGACGATTGCAACGTGTGAGGGAAGGATCCCTAATAAGATTGAAGTGAAGTGGACATACCTACGCCATGAAAAAACGATACTAGGTTTTGTTCGATGCGACGTCCATTCCGCTCCGGACTACAGTTTTGAGTTAATGATATCGCCCAATTAATTTCCCCGAGATCGGTCAAACCAGATCTTTACTTTAGTATGTCATTTAGGAGTAAGATATGTATATATAAGGCACAAGGTCACAATAATAGGGAAGTGTTCATGTGAGAACCATAAGAAATCAAAGTGAAAATTAAAGATTGGAAAATGTAGGCCTAGTCAGTGAGAGACGCGAGGCACCACCCTTAGTGATGCCTCGACTTCTCAACAAACAGGTCAGTGCCCTTCATTGTGCTTTATTCAGCCATAAAAAGACTTATCCAGCAGTTTTTACATCTTAAAACCTTGCCTGTTGTTATAAAGTGAAGTCACAGTGTACTAGTGTGTGGTGATGCAAGCCCTTCAGGCATTATTCTTAGTGATGCCTCGACTTCTCACCAAACAGATACCACGCGAGCGTCAGCCATTACCACCACTGTGAGGAACGCACCATGTGGGGAACGCACCATGTGGGGTGCGTCTGCTCACCGTGGTCATGCACCTCCACTGTGGATACCCTACATATCACCACCCAGAATAGGAGAAAATCACTGTATACTTGAGAAGTTTCGCTGTCGCTACGTGGAGTGACGTCTTAATACCAGGCGTGGAACCAATACTGGTATGATTACCTGGGAAGTATCCCATCTGCTCATCAAGAGAAGTGTAATGAAAATAATAGTTGTTCTGATGAAGACCAACTCTTTTTGTAATGTAACAGGTGATGTTATACTGATGTGTTTGGTGTTATACTGAGAAGGAATGACCGAGGTAAGGAGGTCAATGATTGTTATGAGGAATGAGTATGTTAATGATACGCAATTAATGTAAGACATATTGATGGGCAGTGTGACTAAAATCATAGTTGTTCTTCTGAGGAAGGCCAACTCTTCTTGTATTTTGACGGGATGCAATGTGTTTTACAAGGAATAAATTAGTTAAGATATGCTTGTTGTTTCACCCTTCTTCCCACTATCGATTTGGTCAATGAAAAACCCAACCCAATGCCTAGCTTACTCTGCCCACTACCTAATGAGCTATATACTGTCCAGAGGGGGTCTGGTGGCAGCGACCTTAACATTAAGAATAGAGTTAAGTTATCCCCTTAGAATTAGTGACCTCAGAATCTGGCAGTATATGGCTATCCAGTTTCCCCTTGGTGTGAGGGTTTACATTCCTTAACACACCTCAGCTTAAGCGCAGAACATAAATCGCTCTCGGCCTCCACCCCTAATCTTCCTCATATCACTAGTCTTACGAGTACAGTACGCCCGGATAATTTGCGGATTTTTATTTCGCGGTCCTCTATTATTCGTGGATGACACTCTGGATGTACCCAAGAATGTCTGTGGGTAGTTTTAAAGTTGCCGGCATTTTTGTGGCTGGGACAGGTAGCCATTCATTCTAGAGACAGGAATTTCTTTTACTTGTACAGTACTGTATTGTAAATATACTTGTGTGTGTGTGTGTAGACACACACAAAACACATATAAATAAATAATAATGGGAAAATCCACTCACAAATAATCAGAAACAAACTTATTAAAAATGTAACAGTCTACCCTCAAGTCTACTCCGTACTTTGTTAGTAATAAAGCACGGTAGACTTAAGGGTACACTGACATTTTTTATAAATTTGTTTCTGATTATTTGTGCGGGGATTTTCCCATTATTATTTATTTGTATGTGTTTTGTGTGTCTAGACACACACACATATAAATGATACAGGTAAAAGAAATAATTGTCCTAATGGCAAACATTACAGTAAATGGAAAATGCATTTCTTTGTACGCAAGTAAAAATGTACCCCACCCCCCCTTCCCAGTCAACAAATGTTATTCACAGATTTGGTGATTCCTGGCCATTTTGAGAACCTAACCCCTGCGAATTTGAAGTGCCTGCTGTATAACGAAAAGAGAGTAAAAGAAATATAAGAAGGAAAAGAAAGGTAAACAATAAAAAAGAACAGAAAAGGGAACAATAAAACCTGTTTATTATTATTATTGTTACAGGAGGGCCTCCAGACTGTTGCCTGCACTTCAGCACCTCAGCTACCCTGAGAGATTAAGAGTGCCTGAAATTACTTAGCTTTTACTACAGACGGCCAAAGGGGGACCTAATTTAGGTGTATAAATATCTGAATTGAATTGAACAGTTTATTTAGCCAGAAAAACACAGATACACAGTGGATAATAATAACAATATTAACAAGGTTGAGCCAGTTGAGGACCTGAGCTTGTAGTGTACTGTATGTGGCCAGTTGTCAAATCATCTTTGTTTGTCTATTTCTCTTTGAATGGGCTCACATACGTACGTACATGTAAGATATCTCACACAGGATGGAGGTAAGAATAGAAACTTGCAATGCGTTTTCTGTATGCTGTATACAGTATATTGTATGTACAGTGCAGTGCTAAGGAGCTGCGGTGTGGTGAGAAGCTTGCTCAGAGGTCCTGTTGGGTGAGGAGCTTGCTGAAGGAGCTGGTTGGTGAGGAGCTTGTTTGGAGGTCTTGCTGGTTCAGGAGAGTAGAATAGAATGAGTTCCGCAGAACTGAACTGAACAAAGGCTAGTGACGGGGAAAGGAGGTTCAGGGGAAGGATAAACGGAGGATTGAAGTGAATTTTAGAAGGAGGGGAAAGGTGCCGTGGCTAAACACTGCTTGCGTTATTTTGGGTTTCAAGTTGGAGGCAGCAGCAACAGACTGGACGCGGCGAGGAGGTGGCCGGACCCTGAATCAGGTGAGCGCCAGGTGCGTGTCGGGTTGGGCAAAGAAATATGGTATTCTCGGTATTCTTGTTAGTTTGAAGTTGATTTTTTTATTTTCCTCCTCTTCTTACTCTCTTGGACTGTCTATTCGGTAGAGTTTGGGTCCTGTTCTTCGTCATCATCGTGCCCTAGGTGTTCGTAGGTGTGGATGAAGTCGGAGAAGGTGAGGTTGGTCTCGTGGGGTTCCTCTGGGGTCTCGTGGTGTTCTTGGTTTTTTCTTCGGTCTTGTTGGGGTCTTGATTCTTTTCTTCGGTCTTCACTGCGAGGAGAGCCTCCTTGTAGCTCAGTTTTTTCTTGGTTCGCAGCTTAGCCACCCTACACTCTTCCCTCCACTTGGGACACTCCTGGTCGTAGGAGGAGTGGAGGCCACCACAAGCTGCGCATTTCTTGTCGGCCGCCGAGCAGTTGGTGTCCGAGTGCCCGGGTGTTCCGCACTTGCAACAGACCTCCTGAGCACGACACTTCCCCGCCAGATGACCGTACCTCTGGCATTTGTAACATCTTGTTGGTCTTCTTTCGTATGGTCTTACCGAGATGTTCTCCCATCCCAGCAAAACGGTGCTTGGTAGCTTCGTGGGGCAGCTAACCAGTGCCACTCTACTGGTCAGCTTCCATTCTATTGTGAGCTGGTCTCCGATCAGCTCAGCCAGTTCTTCTTTTTTAAGGTGTTCTATCTCGGTGTGGGAGATGACTCCCAACACCAAGTTGTCCTCTGGGTGAACTTGCACTTGTATCTGGGTCCGTTGATTTTGGTTATGTTGGCTAGTTGCTGGGCCTGTCCCCATTCCGCGAAGGTGACCATAAGGCCACCGCTCACTGGTCTGCGGATGAACCTTGTCACCCCTGATTTCTAAAGAGTCAAAAAACTTCCTTAGGACAAGGAGGTTTAGTTGCTTGTGCGAAGGGTTTAGTTGATTGCATGAAGGGCCTGTGAATGTGTACAGTCTTACGACCTTCGCCTGGTCACAGGTCAACATCGTCAAGTTCACGCAGTACCTCGGGAGCAAAGAAGATCTTGCCTCACCGAGGTGCAGTTCTCTCTGTGTCAAAAAATTTTCTCTATGTTCCGCGATACGATACGAAGTCTTTAGTTAAGAGGTGAAAGGAAG
>NW_024714015.1:0-26265 GCF_018991925.1 Homarus americanus
ATATTTCATTAGCCCAATAAAGCAAGCAGACTTTTACATATAATCAACACCTCACCCCACCAGGATTTGAACCCACGATCTTATAATTGTGATCAGTATGCTATTCTGGGCCACCAGGACACTAAAAGTTAGTCCCAGACTTGCTATGTTTCACACAAAGCCTGTTCAACGAGCTTTTGGCGCCGTGAACCTCTAAGGGGGACCACCCGTGCCGCTTAAGTGATCAGAGCAACGTTTTTCCAAATGCGGCTTCGAAACACGAGGATCCATATATATTTCATTAGCCCAATAAAGCACGCGGAGTTCTACATATAACCAACACCTCATCCCACCAGGATTTGAACCCACGATCTTATAATTGTGACCGGGAGACGCTACCTCTGGGCCACCAGGAACAATAAAAGCAGTCCTAGACTCTGCTATATTTCACACAAAGCCTGTTCAACGAGATTATGGCGCCGTGAACCTCTAATGGGGACCACCCGTGCTGCTTAGGTGATCAGAGCAATGTTTTTCCAAATGCGGCTTCGAAACACGAGGATCCATATATATTTCATTAGCCCAATAAAGCACGCTGACTTCTACACATAATCAACACCTCACCCCACCAGGATTTGAACTCAAGATCTTCTAATTGTGACAGGCGGAACGCTACCTCTGGGCCACCAGGACAATAAAAGCAGTCCTAGACTCTGCTATATTTCACACAAAGCCTGTTCAACGAGATTATGGCGCCGTGAACCTCTAATGGGGACCCCCGTGCTGCTTAGGTGATCAGAGCAATGTTTTTCCAAATGCGGCTTCGAAAAACGAGGATCCATATATATTTCATTATCCCAATGAAGCACGCAGACTTCTACATATAATCAACACCTCACCCCACAAGGATTTGAACCCATGATCTTATAACTGTGACTGGGGAACGGTGCCTCTGAACCACCAGGAAACTAAAAGCAGTCCTAGATTGTAATATTTCACACAAAGCCTGTTGAATGAGGATATGGCGCCGTGAACCTCTTATTGGGACCAGCAGTGCCGCTTAGGTTATCAGAGCAACGTTTTACCAAATCTGGCTTGGAAATTCGAGGATCCATATATATTTCAATCGCCCAATAAAGCACGCGGACTTCTACATATAATCAAAACCTCACCCCACCAGGATTTGAACCCACGATCTTTTAATTGTGACCGGGGAACGCTACCTCTGGGCCACCAGGACAATAAAAGCAATCCTACACTCTGCTATATTCCACACATATCCTGTTCAACGAGCTTATGGCGCCATGAACCTCTAATGGGGACCACCCGTGCTGCCTAGGTGATCAGAGCAACGTTTTTCCAAATGCGGCTTCGAAACACGAGGATCCAAATATATTTCATTAGCCCAATAAAGCATGCGGAGTTCTTCATATAATCAAAACCTCACCCCACCAGGATTCGAACCCACGATCTTCTAATTGTGACCGGGGAACGCTACCTCTGGGTCACCAGGACACTAAAAGCAGTCCTAGACTCTGCTATGTTTCACACAAAGCCTGTTCAACGAGCTTTTGGCGCCGTGAACCTCTAATGGGGACCACCCTTGCCGCTTAGGTGATCAGAGCAACGTTTTACCAAATGCGGCTTCGAAACACGAGGATCCATATATATTCTCATTAGGCCCAGCACGACTTCATATATAATCAACACCTCACCCCACCAGGATTTGAACCCACGATCTTATAATTGTGAACGGGGAACGCTACCTCTGGGCCACCATGACAATAAAAGCAGTCCTAGACTCTGCTATATTTCACACAAAGCCTGTTCAACGAGTTTATGGCGCCGTTAACCTCTAATGGGGACCACCCATGCCGCTTAGGTGATCAGAGCAACGTTTTACCAAATGTGGCTTCGAAACACGAGGATCCATATATTTCATTAGCCCAATAAAGCATGCGGACTTCTTCATATAATCAACACCTCACCCCACCAGGATTCGAACCCACGATCTTCTAATTGTGACCGGGGATCGCTACCTCTGGGCCACCAGGACACTAAAAGCATTCCTAGACTCTGCTATATTTCACACAAAGCCTGTTCAACGAGCTTAAGGCACCGTTAACCTCTAATGAGGACCACCCGTGCCGCTTAGGTGATCAGAGCAACGTTTTACAAAATGCGGCTTCGAAACACGAGCATCCATATATATTTCATTCGCATAATAAAGCACGCGAACTTCTTCATATAATCAACACCTCACCCCACCAGGATTCGAACCCACGATCTTCTTATTGTGACCGGGCCACCAGGACACTAAAAGCATTCCTAGACTCTGCTATATTTCACACAAAGCCTGTTCAACGAGCTTTTGGCGCCGTGAACCTTTAATGAGGACCACCCATGCCGCTTCGGTGATCAGAGCAACTTTTTACCAAATGCGGCTTCGAAACACGAGGATCCATATATATTTCATTTGCCAAATAAAGCACGCGGACTTCTACATATAATCAACACCTCACCCCACCAGGATTCAAACCCACGATCTTATAATTGTGACCGGGGTATGCTACCTCTGGGCCACCAGGACAATAAAAGCAGTCCAAGTCTCTACTATATTTCACACAAAGCCTGTTCAACGACCTTATGGCTCCATGAACCACTAATGGGAAAAACCTGTGCCGCTTAAGTGATCAGAGCAGCGTTTTACCAAATCCAGCTTCGAAACACGAGGATCCATATTTATTTCATTTGCCCAATAAAGCATGCAGACTTCTACATATAATCAACACTTACACCCCACCAGGATTTGGAACCCACGATCTTATAAGTGTGACTGGGGAAGGCTGCCTCTGCCACTAGGGACAATAAAAGCAGCCCCAGACTCTGCTATATTACACACAAAGCCTTTCAACGAGCCATGGCGCTGTGAACCACTATAGGGGACCACCCAGGCCGCTTTAGGTGATCAGAGCAACGTTTCCACTAAACGTGCTTCAAACATTTCCAGGATCCATATATATTTTATTAGCCCAACAGCACGCCGATCATAGCAATCAACACCACCCCACCCAGGATTTGAACCCACGATCTTATAATTGTGACCGGGGGACGCTACCTCTGGGCCACCAGGACAATAAAAGCATTCCTAGACTCTGCTATATTTCACACAAAGCCTGTTCAACTTGCTTATGGCACCGTGAACCTATAATGGGGACCACCCATGCCGTTTAGGTGATCAGAGCAACGTTTTACCAAATCCGGCTTCGAAACAAGGACGATCCATAAATATTTCATTAGCCCAATAAAGCACGCTTACTTCTACATATAATTAACACCTCACCCTACCAGGATTCAAACCACGATCTTATAATTGTGACTGTGAACGGGGTGCCCTCTTGGAACCACCAGGAACTAAAAGTCCTAGATCGTTATATTTCACATAAAGCCTGTTCAACGACCCATATTCCATGAACTACCACCGGGACCAACAAGTTGCTTTTAGGTGATCAGAGCAACGTTTTACCAAAACCGGCTTCGAAACACGAGGATCCATATATATTTCATTAGCCCAATAAAGCACGCAGACTTCTACATATAAACAACACCTCACCCCACCAGGATTTGAACCCACGATCTTATAATTGTGACATGGGAATGCTACCTCTGGGCCACTAGGACAATAAAAGCAGCCCTAGACTCTGCTATATTTCACACAAAGCCTGTTCAACGAGCTTATGGCGCCGTGAACCTCTAATGAGGACCACCCGTGCCGCTTAGGTGATCAGAGCAACGTTTTACCAAATGCGGCTTCGAAACACGAGGATCCATATATATTTCAATCGCCCAAAAAAGCACGCGGACTTGTACATATAATCAACACGTCATCCCACCAGGATTTGAACCCACGACTCTTATAATTGTGACCGGGGAATGCTACCTCTGGGCCACCAAGACAATAAAAGCAGTCCTAGACTCTTCTATATTTCACACAAAGCCTGTTCAACGAGCTTATAGCGCCGTGAACCTCTAATGGGGACCACCCGTGCCGCTTAGGTGATCAGAGCAACGTTTTAACAAATGCGGCTTCGAAACACGAGGATCCATATATATTTCATTAGCCCAATAAAGCACGTGGACTTCTACATATAATCAACACCTCACCCCACCAGGATTCAAATCCACGATCTTATAATTGTGACCGGGGTATGCTACCTCTGGGTCACCAGGACAATAAAAGCAGTCCAAGTCTCTACTATATTTCACGCAAAGCCTGTTCAACGACCTTATGGCTCAATGAACCACTAATGGGGACCACCTGTGCCGCTTAGGTGATCAGAGCAACGTTTTACCAAAACCGGCTTCGAAACACGAGGATCCATATATATTTCATTAGCCCAATAAAGCACGCAGACTTCTACATATAATCAACACCTCACCCCACCAGGATTTGAACCCACGATCTTATAATTGTGACCGGGGAATGCTACCTCTGGCCACTAGGAACAATAAAAGCAGTCCTAGACTCTGCTATATTTCACACAAAGCCTGTTCAACGAGATTATGGCGCCGTGAACCTCTAATGGGGACCACCCGTGCTGCTTAGGTGATCAGAGCAATGTTTTTCCAAATGCGGCTTCGAAACACGAGGATCCATATATATTTCATTAGCCCAATAAAGCAAGCGGACTTCTACACATAATCAACACCTCACCCCACCAGGATTTGAACTCAAGATCTTCTAATTGTGACAGGCGGAACGCTACCTCTTGGCCACCGGGACAATAAAAGCAGTCCTAGACTCTGCTATATTTCACACAAAGCCTGTTCAACGAGATTATGGCGCCGTGAACCTCTAATGGGGACCACCCGTGCTGCTTAGGTGATCAGAGCAATGTTTTTCCAAATGCGGCTTCGAAACACGAGGATCCATATATATTTCATTATCCCAATGAAGCACGCAGACTTCTACATATAATCAACACCTCACCCCACAAGGATTTGAACCCATGATCTTATAACTGTGACCGGGGAACGGTGCCTCTGAACCACCAGGAAACTAAAAGCAGTCCTAGATTGTTATATTTCACACAAAGCCTGTTGAATGAGCATATGGCGCAGTGAACCTCTTATTGGGACCAGCAGTGCCGCTTAGGTTATCAGAGCAACGTTTTACCAAATCTGGCTTGGAAACTCGAGGATCCATATATATTTCAATCGCCCAATAAAGCACGCGGACTTCTACATATAATCAAAACCTCACCCCACCAGGATTTGAACCCACGATCTTTTAATTGTGACCGTGGAACGTTACCTCTGGGCCACCAGGACAATAAAAGCAGTCCTACACTCTGCTATATTCCACACATATCCTGTTCAACGAGCTTATGGCGCCGTGAACCTTTAATGAGGACCACCCGTGCCGCTTAGGTGATCAGAGCAACGTTTTACCAAATGCGGCTTCGAAACACGAGGATCCATATATATTTCATTAGCCCAATAAAGCACGCAGACTTCTACATATAATCAACACCTCACCCCACCAGATTTGAACCCACGATCTTATAATCATGCTACCGGTATAATTTCGCCACTAGGACACACAATAAAAGAGTCCTAGACTCAAGAGATTTCATTATTACAAAGCCTGGTTAACTATTTGCATACTAGAACCACTATTGGGACCACCCGTTGCTTAGGGTGATCATCAGAGTTTACTTAAAACACGAGGATCCATATATATTTCAATAGCTCAATAAAGCATGAGCTCTCAAGTATAATCAAACCTCACCCCACCTGTGTGATGGGAACCCACGATCTTCTAATTGTGACCGGGAAGTACTTGGGTCACCAGGACACTCAAAAGCAGTCCTAGACTCTGCTATATTTCACACAAAGCCTGTTCAACGAGATTATGGCGCCGTGAACCTCTAATGGGGACCACCCGTGCTGCTTAGGTGATCAGAGCAATGTTTTACCAAATCCGGCTTCGAAGCACGAGGATCCATATATATTTCATTATCCCAATAAAGCACGCAGACTTCTACATATAATCAACACCTCACCCCATCAGGATTTGAACCCATGATCTTATAACTGTGACCGCGGAACGGTGCCTCTGAACCACCAGGAAACTAAAAGCAGTCCTAGACTGTTATATTTCACACAAAGCCTGTTCAACAACCTTATGGCTCCATGACCACTAATGGGGACCACCGGTGCCGCTTCGGTGATCAGAGCAACGTTTTACCAAAACCGGCTTCGAAACACGAGGATCCATATATATTTTATTAGCCCAATAAAGCACGCAGACTTCTTCATATAATCAACACCTCACCCCACCAGGATTTGAACCCACGATCTTATAATTGTGACCGGGGAACGCTACCTCTGGGCCATCAGGATAATAAAAGCAGTCCTAGACTCTGCTATATTTCACACAAAGCCTGTTCAACGAGCTTATGGCGCCGTGAACCCTTCATGGGCACCACCCGTGCCGCTTATTGATCAGAGCAACGTTTTACCAAATGCGGCTTCGAAACACGAGGATCCATATATATTTCATTAGCCCAATAAAGCACGCGGACCTTAACACATAATCAACACCTCACCCCACCAGGATTTGAACCCATGATCTTATAACTGTGACCGGGGAACGGTGCCTCTGAACTACCAGGAAACTAAAAGCAGTCCTAGACTGTTATATTTCACACAAAGCCTGTTGAATGAGCTTATGGCGCCGTGAACCTCTTATTGGGACCAGCAGTGCCGCTTAGGGTATCAGAGCAACGTTTTACCAAATCTGGCTTGGAAACTCGAGGATCCATATATATTTCAATCGCCCAATAAAGCACGCGGACTTTTACATATAATCAAAACCTCACCCCACCAGGATTTGAACCCACGATCTTTTAATTGTGACCGGGGAACGCTACCTCTGGGCCACCAGGACAATAAAAGCAGTCCTACACTCTGCTATATTCCACACATATCCTGTTCAACGAGCTTATGGCGCCATGAACCTCTAATGGGGACCACCCGTGCTGCTTAGGTGATCAGAGCAACGTTTTTCCAAATGCGGCTTCGAAACACGAGGATCCAAATATATTTCATTAGCCCAATAAAGCACTCGGACTTCTATATATAATCAACACCTCACCCCACCAGGATTCACACCCACGATCTTATAATTGTGACCGGGGTATGCTACCTCTGGGCCACCAGGACAATAAAAGCAGTCCTAGACTCTACTATATTTCACACAAAGCCTGTTCAACGAGCTTATGGCGCCATGAACCCATTGGGACCACCTGCGCCGCCAGGGGTGTTCAGAGCAACGTTTCACTAAATGCGGCTTCGAAACACGAGGATCCATATATATTTCATTAGCCCAATAAAGCACGCGGACCTCAACACATAATCAACACCTCACCCCACCAGGATTTGAACCCATGATCTTATAACTGTGACCGGGGAACGGTGCCTCTGAACCACCAGGAAACTAAAAGCAGTCCTAGACTGTTATATTTCACACAAAGCCTGTTGAATGAGCTTATGGCGCCGTGAACCTCTTATTGGGACCAGCAGTGCCGCTTAGGTTATCAGAGCAACGTTTTACCTAATCTGGCTTGGAAACTCGAGGATCCATATATATTTCAATCGCCCAATAAAGCACGCGGACTTCTACATATAATCAAAACCTCACCCCACCAGGATTTGAACCCACGATCTTATAATTGTGACCGGGGAACGCTACCTCTGGGCCACCAGGACAATAAAAGTAGTCCTACACTCTGCTAAAATTCACACAAATCCTGTTCAACGAGCTTATGGCGCCGTGAACCTCTAATGTGACCACCCGCAAGTGCTTAGGTGATCAGGAGAGCAAATGTTTTTCCAAATGCGGCTTTCAAAACACGAGAGGATCCATAAATATATTTCTATTAGCCTGTCAGCACTCGGACTTACATATAATCAACACCTCACCCCACCAGGATTCAAACCACTTATAATTCTAGACCGTATGCTACCTCTGGGCCACCAGGACAATAAAAGCAGTCCTACACTCTGCTATATTTCACACAAATCCTGTTCAACGAGCTTATGGTGCCGTGAACCTCTAATGGGGACCACCCGTGCTGCTTAGGTGATCAGAGCAACGTTTTTCCAAATGCGGCTTCGAAACACGAGGATCCAAATATATTTCATTAGCCCAATAAAGCACTCGGACTTCTACATATAATCAACACCTCACCCCACCAGGATTCAAACCCACGATCTTATAATTGTGACCGGGGTATGCTACCTCTGGGCCACCAGGACAATAAAAGCAGTCCTAGCCTCTACTATATTTCACACAAAGCCTGTTCAACGACCTTATGGCGCCGTGAATCTCTAATGGGGACCACCCTTGCCCCTTAGGTGATCAGAGCAACGTTTTACCATATCCGGCTTGGAAACACGAGTATCCATATATATTTCATTAGCCCAATAAAGCACTCGGACTTCTACATATAATCAATACCTCACCCCACTAGGATTCAAACCCACGATCTTATAATTGTGACCGGGGAACGCTACCTCTGGGCCACCAGGACACTAAAAGCAGTCCTAGACTCTGCTATGTTTCACACAAAGCCTGTTCAACGAGCTTTTGGCGCCGTGAACCTCTAATGGGGACCACCCGTGCCGCTTAAGTGATCAGAGCAACGTTTTTCCAAATGCGGCTTCGAAACACGAGGATCCATATATATTTCATTAGGCCAATAAAGCACGCGGAGTTCTACATATAATCAACACCTCATCCTACCAGGATTTGAACCCACGATCTTATAATTGTGACCGGGAGACGCTACCTCTGGGCCACTAGGAACAATAAAAGCAGTCCTAGACTCTGCTATATTTCACACAAAGCCTGTTCAACGAGAATATGGCGCCGTGAACCTCTAATGGGGACCACCCGTGCTGCTTAGGTGATCAGAGCAATGTTTTTCCAAATGCGGCTTCGAAACACGAGGATCCATATATATTTCATTAACCCAATAAAGCAAGCGGACTTCTACACATAATCAACACCTCACCCCACCAGGATTTGAACTCAAGATCTTCTAATTGTGACAGGCGGAACGCTACCTCTGGGCCACCAGGACAATAAAAGCAGTCCTAGACTCTGCTATATTTCACACAAAGCCTGTTCAACGAGATTATGGCGCCGTGAACCTCTAATGGGGACCACCCGTGCTGCTTAGGTGATCAGAGCAATGTTTTACCAAATGCGGCTTCGAAACACGAGGATCCATATATATTTCATTATCCCAATAAAGCACGCAGACTTCTACATATAATCAACACCTCACCCCACAAGGATTTGAACCCATGATCTTATAACTGTGACCGGGGAACGGTGCCTCTGAACCACCAGGAAACTAAAAGCAGTCCTAGATTGTTATATTTCACACAAAGCCTGTTGAATGAGGATATGGCGCCGTGAACCTCTTATTGGGACCAGCAGTGCCGCTTAGTTATCAGAGCAACGTTTTACCAAATCTGGCTTGGAAACTCGAGGATCCATATATATTTCAATCGCCCAATAAAGCACTCGGACTTCTACATATAATCAACACCTCACCCCACCAGGATTCAAACCCACGATCTTAATTGTGACCGAACGCTACCTCAACACCAGACACAATAAAAGCAGTCCTACACTATATTCTGTATACATATCCGGTTCACCCAGAGCTTGAGGCGCTGCAGAAGCACGAGGACCACCCGTACGCTTAGGGTGATCAGAGCAAAAGTTTTACCAAATGCGCCAAACACGATCCATATATATTTCATTAACCCAATAAAGCATGCGGACTTCTACATATAATCAACACTTCACCCCACCAGGATTTGAACCCACAATCTTATAATTGTGACCGGGGGACGCTACCTCTGGGCCACCAGGACAATAAAAGCAGTCCTAGACTCTGCTATATTTTACACAAAGCCTGTTCAACGAGCTTATGGCGCCGTGAACCTCTAATGGGGGACCACCCGTGCCGCTTAGGTGATCAGAGCAACGCTTAACCCAATGCGGCGTCGAAACACGAGGATCCATATATATTTTTTTAGCCCAATAGCATGCGCGCGGAGTTCTTCATACCAAAACCTCACCCCCCACCAGGTGTGTGATTCAACTCACGATCTTCTAATTCAGACCGGGAACGCTACTGGGTCACCATAGACACTCAAAGCAGTCCTAGACTCTAAGCAGTTTCAAGACAGCCTGTTCAACGAAGCTTTTGGCGCCGTGGAACTTAATGGGGACCAATTTTGCCGCTTATGTGATCAGAGCAACGTTTTTACCAAAATGCGCTTTGAAACACGAGGATCCATATATATTTCATTATCCCAATAAAGTACGCAGACTTCTACATATAATCAACACCTCACCCCATCAGGATTTGAACCCATGATCTTATAACTGTGACCGGGGAACGGTGCCTCTGAACCACCAGGAAACTAAAAGCAGTCCTAGACTGGTATATTTCACACAAAGCCTGTTCAACGACCTTATGGCTCCATGAACCACTAATGGGGACCACCGGTGCCGCTTAGGTGATCAGAGCAACGTTTTACCAAAACCGGCTTCGAAACACGAGGATCCATATATATTTCATTCGCCCAATAAAGCATGCAGACTTCTACATATAATCAACACCTCACCCCACCAGGATTTGAACCCACGATCTTATAATTGTGACATGGGAATGCTACCTCTGGGCCACTAGGACAATAAAAGCAGCCCTAGACTCTGCTATATTTCACACAAAGCCTGTTCAACGAGCTTATGGCGCCGTGAACCTCTAATAAGGACCACCCGTGCCGCTTAGGTGATCAGAGCAACGTTTTACCAAATGCGGCTTCGAAACACGAGGATCCATATATATTTCATTAGCCCAATAAAGCACGCGGACCTTAACACATAATCAACACCTCACCCCACCAGGATTTGAACCCATGATCTTATAACTGTGACCGGGGAACGGTGCCTCTGAACCACCAGGAAACTAAAAGCAGTCCTAGACTGTTATATTTCACACAAAGCCTGTTGAATGAGCTTATGGCGCCGTGAACCTCTTATTGGGACCAGCAGTGCCGCTTAGGTTATCAGAGCAACGTTTTACCTAATCTGGCTTGGAAACTCGAGGATCCATATATATTTCAATCGCCCAATAAAGCACGCCGACTTCTACATATAATCAAAACCTCACCCCACCAGGATTTGAACCCACGATCTTATAATTGTGACCGGGGAACGCTACCTCTGGGCCACCAGGCCAATAAAAGTAGTCCTACACTCTGCTAAAATTCACACAAATCCTGTTCAACGAGCTTATGGCGCCGTGAACCTCTAATGGGGACCACCCGTGCTGCTTAGGTGATCAGAGCAACGTTTTACCAAATCCGGCTTGGAAACACAAGGATCCATATATATTTCATTAGCCCAATAAAGCACTCGGATTTCTACATATAATCAACACCTCACCCCACCAGGATTCAAACCCACAATCTTATAATTGTGACCGGGGTATGCTACCTCTGGGCCACCAGGACAATAAAAGCAGTCCTAGACTCTACTATATTTCACAAAAAGCCTGTTCAACGAGCTTATGGCGCTGTGAACCCCACGGGGACCAATTCGTTGCTGCTTAGTGATCAGGAGCCAACGCTCCAAATGCGCTCTCTAAAACACGAGGATCCAAATATATTTCATTAGCCCAATAAAGCACTCGGACTTCTACATATAATCAACACCTCACCCCACCAGGATTCAAACCCACGATCTTATAATTGTGACCGGGGTATGCTACCTCTGGGCCACCAGGACAATAAAAGCAGTCCTAGCCTCTACTATATTTCACACAAAGCCTGTTCAACGACCTTATGACGCCGTGAATCTCTAATGGGGACCACCCTTGTCCCTTAGGTGATCAGAGCAACGTTTTACCATATCCGGCTTGGAAACACGAGTATCCATATATATTTCATTAGCCCAATAAAGCACTCGGACTTCTACATATAATCAATACCTCACCCCACTAGGATTCAAACCCACGATGTTATAATTGTGACCGGGGAACGCTACCTCTGGGCCACCAGGACACTAAAAGCAGTCCTAGACTCTGCTATGTTTCACACAAAGCCTGTTCAACGAGCTTTTGGCGCCGTGAACCTCTAATGGGGACCACCCGTGCCGCTTAAGTGATCAGAGCAACGTTTTTCCAAATGCGGCTTCGAAACACGAGGATCCATATATATTTCATTAGGCCAATAAAGCACGCGGAGTTCTACATATAATCAACACCTCATCCTACCAGGATTTGAACCCACGATCTTATAATTGTGACCGGGAGACGCTACCTCTGGGCCACTAGGAACAATAAAAGCAGTCCTAGACTCTGCTATATTTCACACAAAGCCTGTTCAACGAGAATATGGCGCCGTGAACCTCTAATGGGGACCACCCGTGCTGCTTAGGTGATCAGAGCAATGTTTTTCCAAATGCGGCTTCGAAACACGAGGATCCATATATATTTCATTAACCCAATAAAGCAAGCGGACTTCTACACATAATCAACACCTCACCCCACCAGGATTTGAACTCAAGATCTTCTAATTGTGACAGGCGGAACGCTACCTCTGGGCCACCAGGACAATAAAAGCAGTCCTAGACTCTGCTATATTTCACACAAAGCCTGTTCAACGAGATTATGGCGCCGTGAACCTCTAATGGGGACCACCCGTGCTGCTTAAGTGATCAGAGCAATGTTTTTCCAAATGCGGCTTCGAAACACGAGGATCCATATATATTTCATTATCCCAATGAAGCACGCAGACTTCTACATATAATCAACACCTCACCCCACAAGGATTTGAACCCATGATCTTATAACTGTGACCGGGGAACGGTGCCTCTGAACCACCAGGAAACTAAAAGCAGTCCTAGATTGTTATATTTCACACAAAGCCTGTTGAATGAGCATATGGCGCCGTGAACCTCTTATTGGGACCAGCAGTGCCGCTTAGGTTATCAGAGCAACGTTTTACCAAATCTGGCTTGGAAACTCGAGGATCCATATATATTTCAATCGCCCAATAAAACACTCGGACTTCTACATATAATCAAAACCTCACCCCACCAGGATTTGAACCAACGATCTTTTAATTGTGACCGGGGAACGCTACCTCTGGGCCACCAGGACAATAAAAGCAGTCCTACACTCTGCTAAATTTCACACAAATCCTGTTCAACGAGCTTATGGCGCCGTGAACCTCTAATGGGGACCACCCGTGCTGCTTAGGTGATCAGAGCAACGTTTTTCCAAATGCGGCTTCGAAACACGAGGATCCAAATATATTTCATTAGCCCAATAAAGCACTCGGACTTCTACATATAATCAATACCTCACCCCACCAGGATTCAAACCCACGATCTTATATAATTGTGACCGGGTATGCTACCCTGGGCCACACCAGGACGTATGGAAAAGCAGTCCTAGACTCTACTATATTTCACACTAAAGCCTGTTCAACGACCTTATGGCGCCGTGAATTTAATGGGGGACCACCCTTGCTCCCCCTAGGTGATCAGAGCAACGTTTTACCATATCCCGTTTGGAAACACTAGGTATCCATATATATTTCATTAGCCCAATAAAGCACCTCGACTTCTACATATAATCAATACCTCACCCCACCAGATTCAAACCCACGATTCATAATCTGTGACCGGGGAACGCTACCTGGGGCCACCAGGACACCAAAAGCAGTCTCTAGGACTCTGCTGGTGTTTCCACATACAAAGCCTGTCTAACGAGCTTGGCGCCGCGGAACCTCTATCAGACCCCACCAGTGTCGCTTTTTATGCGATCAGAGCAACGTTTTTCCAAATGCGGCTTCGAAACACGAGGATCCATATATATTTCATTAGCCCAATAAAGCACGCGGAGTTCTACATATAACCAACACCTCATCCCACCAGGATTTGAACCCACGATCTTATAGTTGTGACCGGGAGACGCTACCTCTGGGCCACCAGGAACAATAAAAGCAGTCTTAGACTCTGCTATATTTCACACAAAGCCTGTTCAACGAGATTATGGCGCCGTGAACCTCTAATGGGGACCACCCGTGCTGCTTAGGTGATCAGAGCAATGTTTTTCCAAATGCGGCTTCGAAACACGAGGATCCATATATATTTCATTAGCCCAATAAAGCACGCGGACTTCTACACATAATCAACACCTCACCCCACCAGGATTTGAACTCAAGATCTTCTAATTGTGACAGGCGGAACGCTACCTCTGGGCCACCAGGACAATAAAAGCAGTCCTAGACTCTGCTATATTTCACACAAAGCCTGTTCAACGAGATTATGGCGCCGTGAACCTCTAATGAGGACCACCCGTGCTGCTTAGGTGATCAGAGCAATGTTTTACCAAATGCGGCTTCGAAACACGAGGATCCATATATATTTCATTATCCCAATAAAGCACGCAGACTTCTACATATAATCAACACCTCACCCCACAAGGATTTGAACCCATGATCTTATAACTGTGACCGGGGAACGGTGCCTCTGAACCACCAGGAAACTAAAAGCAGTCCTAGATTGTTATATTTCACACAAAGCCTGTTGAATGAGGATATGGCGCCGTGAACCTCTTATTGGGACCAGCAGTGCCGCTAAGGTTATCAGAGCAACGTTTTACCAAATCTGGCTTGGAAACTCGAGGATCCATATATATTTCAATCGCCCAATAAAGCACGCGGACTTCTACATATAATCAAAACCTCACCCCACCAGGATTTGAACCCACGATCTTTTAATTGTGACCGGGGAACGCTACCTCTGGGCCACCAGGACAATAAAAGCAATCCTACACTCTGCTATATTCCACACATATCCTGTTCAACGAGCTTATGGCGCCATGAACCTCTAATGGGGACCACCCGTGCTGCTTAGGTGATCAGAGCAACGTTTTTCCAAATGCGGCTTCGAAACACGAGGATCCAAATATATTTCATTAGCCCAATAAAGCATGCGGAGTTCTTCATATAATCAAAACCTCACCCCACCAGGATTCGAACCCACGATCTTCTAATTGTGACCGGGGAACGCTACCTCTGGGTCACCAGGACACTAAAAGCAGTCCTAGACTCTGCTATGTTTCGCACAAAGCCTGTTCAACGAGCTTTTGGCGCCGTGAACCTCTAATGGGGACCACCCTTGCCGCTTAGGTGATCAGAGCAACGTTTTACCAAATGCGGCTTCGAAACACGAGGATCCATATATATTTCATTAGCCCAATAAAGCACGCGGAGTTCTACATATAATCAACACCTCATCCCACCAGGATTTGAACCCACGATCTTATAATTGTGACGGGGGAACGCTACCTCTGGGCCACCAGGACAATAAAAGCAGTCCTAGACTCTGCTTTATTTCACACAAAGCCTGTTCAACGAGCTTATGGCGCTGTGAACCACTATAGGGGACCACCCGTGCCGCTTAGGTGATCAGAGCAACGTTTTACCAAATCCGGCTTCGAAACACGAGGATCAATATATATTTCATTAGCCCAATAGAGCACGCGGACTTCTACATATAATCAACACCTCACCCCACCAGGGTTCGAACCCACGATCTTCTAATTGTGACCGGAGAACGCTACCTCTGGGCCACCAGGACACCAAAAGCAGTCCTAGACTGCTATATTTCACACAAAGCCTGGTTCAACGAGCTTATGGCGCTTTGAACCACTATAGGGGACCACCCGTGCTGCTTAAGTGATCAGAGCAACGTTAAACCAAATCCGGCATCGAAACACGAGGATCCATATATATTTCATTAGCCTAATAAAGCACGCGGACTTCTACATATAATCAACACCTCACCCCACCAGGATTTGAACCCACGATCTTTAAATTGTGACCGGGGAACGCTACCTCTTGGCCACTAGGACAATAAAAGCAGTCCTAGACTCTGCTATATTTCACAAAAAGCCTGTTCAACGAGATTATGGCGCCGTGAACATCTAATGGGGACCACACGTGCCGCTTCGGGACCAGAGCAACGTTTTACCAAATCGGCTATGAAACACGAGGATCCAAATATATTTCTTTAGCCGAATAAAGCATGCAGACTTCTACATAAAATCAACACCTCACCCCACCAGGATTCAAACCCAAAATCTTATAATTGTGACCAGGGAATGCTACCTGTGGACCACCAGGACACTAAAAGCAGTCCTAGACTCTGTTATATTTCACACAAAGCCTGTTCAACGAGCTTATGGGGCTGTGAACCTCTAATGGGGACCACCCGTGCCGCTTATGTGATAAGAGCAACGTTTTACCAAATCCGGCTTGGAAACACGAGGATCCATATATATTTCATTAGCCCAATAAAGCATGTGGACTTCTACATATAATCAACACCTCACCCCACCAGAATTCAAACCCACGATCTTATAATTGTGACCGGGTTATGCTACCTCTGGGCCACCAGGACAATAAGAGCAGTTCTAGACTCTACTATATTTCACACAAAGCCTGTTCAACGACCTTATGGCGCCATGAACCTCTAATGGGGACCACCCGTGCCGCTTAGGTGATCAGAGCAACGTTTTACTAAATGCGGCTTCGAAACACGAGGATCCATATATATTTCGTTAGCCCAATAAAGCACGCGGACTTCTTCATATAATCAACACCTCACCCCATCAGGGTTCGAACCCACGATCTTCTAATTGTGACCGGGGCACGCTACCTCTGGGCCACCAGGACAATAAAAGCAGTCCTAGATTCTGCTATATTTCACACAAAGCCTGTTCAACGAGCTTATGGCGCTGTGAACCACTATAGGCGACCACCCGTGCTGCTTAGGTGATCAGAGCAACGTTTTACCAAATGCGGCTTCGAAACACGAGGATCCATTTATATTTCATTAGCCCAATAAAGCACGCGGACTTCTTCATATATTCAACACCTCACCCCACCAGGGTTCGAACCCACGATCTTCCGATTGTGACCGGGGAACGCTACCTCTGGGCCACCAGGACACTAAAAGCAGTCCTAGACTCTGCTATATTTCACAGAAAGCCTGTTCAATGAGCTTATGGCGCTGTGAACCTCTAATGGGGACCACCCGTGCCGCTTAGGTGATCAGCGCAACGTTTTACCAAATCCAGCTTGGAAACACGAGGATCCATATATATTTTATTAGCCCAATAAAGCACTCGGACTTCTACATGTAATCAACACCTCACCCCACCAGGATTCAAACCCACGATCTTATAATTGTGTCCGGGGTATGCTATTTCTGGGCACCAGGAGAATATAAGCAGTCCTAGACTCTACTATATTTCACACAATGCCTGATCAACGACCTTATGGCGCCATGAACCTCTAATGGGGACCACCCGTGCCGCTTAGGTGATCAGAGCAACGTTTTACCAAATCCGGCTTCGAAACACGAGGATCCATATATATTTCATTAGCCCAATAAAGCACGCGGACTTCTACATATAATCAACACCTCACCCCACCAGGATTTGAACCCACGATCTTTTAATTGTGACCGGGGAATGCTACCTCTGGGCCACCAGGACAATAAAAGCAGTCCTAGATTCTGCTATTTTTCACACAAAGCCTGTTCAACGAGCTTATGGCGCTGTGAACCACTATAGGGAACCACCCGTGCTGCTTAGGTGATCAGAGCAACGTTTTACCAAATGCGGCTTTGAAACATGAGTATCCATATATATTTCATTAGCCCAATAAAGCACGCGGACTTCTACATATAATCAACACCTAACCCCACCAGGATTTGAGCCCACGATCTTATAATTGTGACCGGGGAACGCTACCTCTGGGCCACCAGGACAATAAAAGCAGTCCTAGACTCTACTATATTTCTAAAAATATGTTCCAGCGCTATGGCGCCATGAACCTCTAATGGGGACCACCGTGCAGCAGGTGGTCAAAACAATCCGGCTTGGAAACCACGAGGATCCATATAAATTAATAATAAGCCTTTCAGGACTTCTATAATCAACACCTCACCCCACCAGGATTCAAACCCACGCTCTTATAATTGTGACCGGGATATGCTACCTCTGGGCCACCAGGACAATAAAAGCAGTCATAGACTCTACTATATTTCACACAAAGCCTGTTCAACGACCTTATGGCGCCATGAAACTCTAATGGGGACCACCATTTTAAGTGATCGAACAGCGTTTTTGCCGTCCGGCGAAACCGCAGGGATCCCATATATTTTCGTGGCCCAATAAAAGCAGCGGACTTCCTACATATAATCAGCCTCTTGCAAGGTTGGAACCCGATCTACTAATTGTGACCGGGGTATGCTACTTCTGGGCCACCAGGACAATAAAAGCAGTCCTAGACTCATGTTCCTGAGCCTGTTCCATGGCTCATGGCTGTGAACCTCCTAATGGTTCCTCTGTGCGCTTAGGTGATCCGCAGAGCAGCATTTTTGCAAATCGACTTGAAACATGAGGATCCATATATATTTCATTGGCCAATAAAAGCACTCAGGACTACATATAATCAACACCTCTTACCGGTTAATAGAATGTATATATTTAGCAGGCAGGGGTGTATGCTACCTCTGGGCCACCACGTGACAATAAAATTACTCCTAAGGCTCTCTACTATATTTTCACTGACCGCAATTTCGCGACGCGCGGCAATGAACCTCTAATGGGGACCACCCGTGCCGCTTAGGTGATCAGAGCAACGTTTTACCAAATGCGGCTTCAAAACACGAGGATCCATATATATTTCATTCCCCAATAAAGCACGCAGCTTCTACATATAATCAACACCTCACCCCACCAGGATTCGAACCCATGATCTTCTAATTGTGACCGGGGAACGCTACCTCTGGGCCACCAGGACAATAAAAGCAGTCCTAGACTCTGCTATATTTCACAGAAAGCCTGTTCAACGAGCTTATGATGCTGTGAACCTCTAATGGGGATCATCTGTGCGGCTTAGGTGATCAGAGCAACGTTTTACCAAATCCGGCTTCGAAACACGAGGATCAATATATATTTCATTATTTAATAAACACCATGAACACATATAATCAGCCTCACTTTGGTTTGTTGCGTCCTTATAATTGTGACGGAAGGCGCTACCTCTGGGCCACTAGGACAATAAAAGCAGTCCTAGACTCTGCTATATTTCACACAAAGCCTGTTCAACGAGATTATGGCGCCGTGAACCTCTAATGGGGACCACACGTGCCGCTTCGGGACCAGAGCAACGTTTTACCAAATCGGCTACGAAACAAGAGGATCCAAATATATTTCTTTAGCCCAATAAAGCATGCGGACTTCTATATAAAATCAACACCTCACCCCACCAGGATTCAAACCCAAAATCTTATAATTGTGACCAGGGAATGCTACCTGTGGACCACCAGGACACTAAAAGCAGTCCTAGACTCTGTTATATTTCACACAAAGCCTGTTCAACGAGCTTATGGGGCTGTGAACCTCTAATGGGGACCACCCCTGCCGCTTAGGTGATAAGAGCAACGTTTTACCAAATCCGGCTTGGAAACACGAGGATCCATATATATTTCATTTGCCCAATAAAGCATGCGGACTGCTACATATAATCAACACCTCACCCCACCAGAATTCAAACCCACGATCTTATAATTGTGACCGGGTTATGCTACCTCTGGGCCACCAGGACAATAAAAGCAGTCCTAGATTCTGCTATATTTCACACAAAGCCTGTTCAACGAGCTTATGGCGCTGTGAACCACTATAGGGGACCACCCGTGCTGATTAGGTGATCAGAGCAACGTTTTACCAAATGTGGCTTCGAAACACGATGATCCATATATATTTCATTAGCCCAATAAAGCACGCGGACTTCTTCATATAATCAACACCTCACCCCACCAGGGTTCGAACCCACGATCTTCTGATTGTGACCGGGGAACGCTACCTCTGGGCCACCAGGACACTAAAAGCAGTCCTAGACTCTGCTATATTTCACAGAAAGCCTGTTCCATGAGCTTATGGCGCTGTGAACCTCTAATGGGGACCACCCGTGCCGCTTAGGTGATCAGAGCAACGTTTTACCAAATCCGGCTTGGAAACACGAGGATCCATATATATTTTATTAGCCCAATAAAGCACTCGGACTTCTACATGTAATCAACACCTCACCCCACCAGGATTCAAACCCACGATCTTATAATTGTGTCCGGGGTATGCTATTTCTGGGCCACCAGGAGAATATAAGCAGTCCTAGACTCTACTATATTTCACACAAAGTCTGATCAACGACCTTATGGCGCCATGAACCTCTAATGGAGACCACCCGTGCCGCTTAGGTGATCAGAGCAACGTTTTACCAAATCCGGCTTCGAAACACGAGGATCCATATATATTTCATTAGCCCAATAAAGCACGCGGACTTCTACATACAATCAACACCTCACCCCACCAGGATTTGAACCCACAATCTTATAATTGTGACCGGGGAACGCTACCTCTGGGCCACCAGGACAATAAAAGCAGTCCTAGATTCTGCTATTTTTCACACAAAGCCTGTTCAACGAGCTTATGGCGCTGTGAACCACTATAGGGGACCACCCGTGCTGCTTAGGTGATCAGAGCAACGTTTTACCAAATGCGGCTTCGAAACATGAGTATCCATATATATTTCATTAGCCCAATAAAGCACGCGGACTTCTACATATAATCAACACCTCACCCCACCAGGATTTGAACCCACGATCTTATAATTGTGGCCGGGGAACGCTACCTCTGGGCCACTAGGACAATAAAAGCAGTCCTAGACTCTGCTATATTTCACACAATGCCTGTTCAACGAGATTATGGCGCCGTGAACCACTATAGGGGACCACCCGTGCCGTTTACGTGAACAGAGCAACGTTTTACCAAATCTGGCTTGGAAACTCGAGGATCCATATATATTTCATTATCCCAATAAAGCACGCGGACTTCTACATAAAATCAACACCTCACCCCACCAGGATTCAAAACGAAAATCTTATAATTGTGACCAGGGAATGCTACCTGTGGACCAACAGGACACTAAAAGCAGTCCTAGACTCTGGTATATTTCACACAAAGCATGTTCAACGAGCTTATTGCGCCATGAACCTCTAATGGGGACCACACGTGCCGATTCGGGACCACAGCAACGTTTTACCAAATCCGGCTACGAAACACGAGGATCCAAATATATTTCTTGAGCCCAATAAAGCATGCGGACTTCTACATAAAGTCAACACCTCACCCCACCAGGATTCAAACCCAAAATCTTATAATTGTGACAAGGGAATGCTACCTGTGGACCACCAGGACACTAAAAGCTGTCCTAGACTCTATTATATTTCACACAAAGCCTGTTCAACGAGCTTATGGGGCTGTGAACCACTATAGGGGACCACCCGTGCCCCTTAGGTGATCAGAGCAACGTTTTACCAAATGAGGCTTCAAAACACGAGGATCCATATATATTTCATAAGCACAATAAAGCACGCGTCTTCTACATAATCAACACCTCTCCACCCCACCAGGATTTGAACCCACGATCTTATAATTGTGACCCGAGCGGCGCTACCTCTGGGCAACCAGGACAATAAAGCAGTCCTAGACTCTACTATATTTCACACAAAGCCTGTTCAACGACCTTATGGCGCCGCAGACACTCTAATGGGGACCACCGGTACGGCTTAGGTAGTCAGAGCAGCGTTTTGCAAATCGGCTTGGAAACCGCGAGGATCCATATATTTCGTGGCCAGTAAAGCATTGGACTTCTACATATAATCCTTTTACCTCACCCCACCAGGATTCAAACCCACGATCTTATAATTGTGACCAGGGTATGCTACCTCTGGGCCACCAGGACAATAAAAGCAGTCCTAGACTCTACTATATTTCACACAAAGCCCGTTCAACGACCTTATGGCGCCATGAACCTCTAATGGGGACCACCCGTGCCGCTTAAGTGATCGGAGCAACGTTTTACCAAATCCGGCTTCGAAACACGAGGATCCATATATATTTAATTAGCCCAATAAAGCACGCGGACTTCTACATATAATCAACACCTCACCCCACCAGGATTCGAACCCACGATCTACTAATTGTGACCGGGGAACGCTACCTCTGGGCCACCATGACAATAAAAGCAGTCCTAGACTCTGCTATATTTCACACAAAGCCTGTTCAACGAGCTCATGATGCTGTGAACCTCTAATGGGGACCATCTGTGCTGCTTAGGTGATCAGAGCAACGTTTTACCAAATCCGGCTTGGAAACATGAGGATCCATATATATTTAATTAGCCCAATAAAGCACTCGGGCTTCTACATATAATCAACACCTCACCCCACTAGGATTCAAACCCACGATCTTATATTGTGACCGGGGTATGCTACCTCTGGGCCACCACGACAATAAAAGTACTCCTAGACTCTACTATATTTCACACAAAGCCTGTTCAACGACCTTATGGCGCCATGAACCTCTAATGGGGACCACCCGTGCCGCTTAGTTGATCGTAGCAACGTTTTACCAAATCCGGCTTCGAAACACGAGGATCCATATATATTTCATTAGCCCAATAAAGCACGCGGGCTTCTACATATAATCAACACCGCACCCCACCAGGATTCGAACCCACGATCTTCTAATTGTGACCGGGGAACGCTACCTCTGGGCCACCAGGACAATAAAAGCAGGCCTAGACTCTGCTATATTTCACACAAAGCCTGTTCAACGAGCTTATGATGCTGTGAACCTCTAATGGGGATCATCTGTGCCGCTTAGGTGATCAGAGCAACGTTTTACCAAATCCGGCTTCGAAACACGAGGTTCCATATATATTTCATGAGCCCAATAAAGCATGCGGACTTCTACATATAATCAACACCTCACCCCACCAGGATTCGAACCCACGATCTTATAATTGTGACCGAGGAACGCTACCTGTGGGCCACCAGGACACTATAAGCAGTCCTAGACTCTGTTATATTTCACACAAAGCCTGTCCAATTAGCTTATGGCACCGTGAACCACTATAGGGGACCACCCGTGCTGCTTAGGTGATAAGAACAACGTTTTACCAAATCCGGCTTGGAAACGCCAGGATCCATATATATTTCATTAGCCCAATAAAGCACGCTGACTTCTACATATAATCACTACCTCACCCCACCAGGATTCAAACCCAAAATCTTATAATTGTGACCAGGGAATGCTACCTCTGGGCAACCAGGACAATAAAAGCAGTCCTAGACTCTACTATATTTCACACAAAGCCTGTTCAACGACCTTATGGCGCTATGAACCTCAAATGGGGACCACCCGTGCCGCTTAGGTGATCAGAGCAACGTTTTACCAAATCCGGCTTGGAAACACGAGGATCCATATATATTTCATTAGCCCAATAAAGCACTCGGACTTCTACATATAATCAACACCTCACCCCACCAGGATTTGAACCCACGATTTTATAATTGTGACCGGGGAACGCTACCTTTGGGCACCCAGGACAATAAAAGCAGTCCTAGACTCTACTATATTTCACACAAAGCCTGTTCAACGACCTTATGGCGCCATGAACCTCTAATGGGGACCACCCGTGCCGCTTAGGTGATCAGAGCAACGTTTTACCAAATCCGTCTTCGAAACACGAGGATCCATATATATTTCATTAGCCCAATAAAGCACGCGGACTTCTTCATATAATCAACACCTCACCCCACCGGGATTTGAAACCACGATCTTATAATTGTGACCGGGGAACGCTACCTCTGCGCCACTAGGACAATAAAAGCAGTCCTAGATTACACCATATTTCTAAAGTCTATTCCAACGAGCTTATGTGTGTGAACCACTATAGGGGACCACCGTGCTGGCAGGTGATCAGGCAACGTTTGCAAATCTTGACTTCGAAGCCACGAGGATCATATATATTTCATTGGCCCAATAAAGCATGCCGGACTTCTTCATACCAATCAACTTTCACTACTTAGGTTTTGAAATAGATCTTATAATTTGGCATTAGGAACGCTACCTCTGCGCCACTAGGACAATAAAAGCAGTCCTAGACTCTGCTATATTTCACACAAAGCCTGTTCAACGAGATTATGGCGCCGTGAACCACTATAGGGGACCACCCGTGCCGCTTACGTGAACAGAGCAACGTTTTTCCAAATCTGGCTTGGAAACTCGAGGATCCATATATATTTCATTAGCCCAATAAAGCACGCGGACTTCTACATAAAATCAACACCTCACCCCACCAGGATTCAAACCCAAAATCTTATAATTGTGACCAGGGAATGCTACCTGTGAACCACCAGGACACTAAAAGCAGTCCTAGACTCTGGTATATTTCACACAAAGCCTGTTCAACGAGCTTATTGCGCCGTGAACCTCTAATGGGGACCACACGTGCCGCTTCGGGACCAGAGCAACGTTTTACCAAATCCGGCTACGAAAGACGAGGATCCAAATATATTTCTTTTGCCCAATAAAGCATGCGGACTTCTACATAAAATCAACACCTCACCCCACCAGGATTCAAACCAAAAATATTATAATTGTGACCAGGGAATGCTACCTGTGGACCACTAGGACACTAAAAGCAGTCCTAGACTCTGTTATATTTCACACAAAGCCTGTTCAACGAGCTTATGGGGCTGTGAACCACTATAGGGGACCACCCGTGCCCCTTAGGTGATCAGAGCAACGTTTTACCAAATGCGGCTTCAAAACACGAGGATCCATATATATTTCATTAGCCCAATAAAGCACGCATCTTCTACATATAATCAACACCTCACCCACCAGGATTTGAAACCACGATCTTATAAATGTGACGGGGGAACGCTACCTCTGGGCAACCAGGACAATAAAAGCAGTCTTAGACTCTGCTATATTTCACACAAAGCCTGTTCAACGAGCTTATGACGCTGTGAACCTCCAATGGGGACCATCTGTGCCGCTTAGGTGATCAGAGCAACGTTTTACCAAATCCGGCTTGGAAACACAAGGATCCATATTTAATTCATTAGCCCAATAAAGCACTCGGACTTCCAGGATTCAAACCCACGATCTTATATTGTGACCGGGGTATGCTACCTCTGGGCCACCAGGACAATAAAAGTAGTCCTAGACTCTACTATATTTAAAACAAAGCCTGTTCAACGACCTTATGGCGCCATGAACCTCTAATGGGGACCACCCGTGCCGCTTAGGTGATCGGAGCAACGTTTTACCAAATCCGGCTTCGAAACACGAGGATCCATATATATTTCATTATCCCAATAAAGCACGCGGACTTCTACATATAATCAACACCTCACCCCACCAGGATTCGAACCCACGATCTTCCTAATTATGACCGGGGCAGCTACCTCTGAGCCACCAGGACAATAAAAAGCAGTCCTAGACTCTGCTATATTTCACACAAAGCCTGTTCCTTGAAGGCTTATGCATGTGAACCTCTAATAGGGATCATCTGTGCAGCAGGTGATCAGAGCAACGTTTTATCAAATGCAGCTTCGAAACACAAGGATCCATATATATTTCATTAGCCCAATAAAGCATGCGGACTTCTACATATAATCAACACCTCACTTCACCAGGATTCGAACCCACGATCCTATAATTGTGACCGAGGAACGCTACCTATGGGCCACCAGGATAATAAAAGCAGTCCTAGTCTCTGCTATATTTTACACAAAGCCTGTTCAACGAGCTTATGGCGCCGTGAACCACTATGAGACACCGTGCTGTAGTTGATAAAACAGCGTTTTGCGAAATCCGGCTTGGAAACGCCGGGGATCATACAAATTTTATTATTTATTAAGCACTTTGTAGGACTTCATATAATCAGCACCCCACCAGGATTTGAACCCACGATCTTATAATTGTGACCGGGGAACGCTACCTCTGGGCAACCAGGACATAAAAGCAGTCCTAGACTCTACTATATTTCACACAAAGCCTGTTCAACGACCTTATGGCGCCATGAACCTCTAATGGGGACCACACGTGCCGCTTAGGTGATCAGAGCAACGATTTACCAAATCTGGCTTGGAAACACGAGGATCCATATATATTTCATTAGCCCAATAAAGCACTCGGACTTCTACATATAATCAACACCTCACCTCACCAGGATTCAAACCCACAATCTTATAAT